>NW_025745892.1:104452-158168 GCF_021184085.1 Oncorhynchus gorbuscha | reverse complement strand
TCAGACCGTATCACCTACAGCTGCCTATCCCAACCCTGTCTCAGACCGTATCACCTACAGCTGCCTATCCCAACCCTGCCTCAGACCGTATCACCCCAGCTGCCTATCCCAACCCTGTCTCAGACCGTATCACCTACAGCTGCCTATCCCAACCCTGCCCTCAGACCGTATCACCTACAGCTGCCTATCCCAACCTGCCTCAGACCGTATCACCTACAGCTGCCTATCCCAACCTGCCTCAGACCGTATCACCTACAGCTGCTTATCCCAACCTGCCTCAGACCGTATCACCTACAGCTGCCTATCCCAACCTGCCTCAGACCGTATCACTGCTACAGCTGCCTATCCCAACCTGCCTCAGACCGTATCACCTACAGCTGCCTATCCCAACCTGCCTCAGACCGTATCACCTACAGCTGCCTATCCCAACCTGCCTCAGACCACCTACAGTGCCTATCACCTACAGCTGCCTATCCCAACCTGCCTCAGACCGTATCATCTACAGCTGCTATCCCAACCTGCCTCAGACCGTATCACCTACAGCAACCTGCCTATCCCAACCTGCCTCAGACCGTATCATCTACAGCTGCCTATCCCAACCTGCCTCAGACCATATCACCTACAGCTGCCTATCCCAACCTGCCTCAGACCGTATCACCTGCCTATCCCAACCTGCCTCAGACCATATCACCTACAGCTGCCTATCCCAACCTGCCTCAGACCATATCACCTACAGCTGCCTATCCCAACCTGCCTCAGACCGTATCATCTACAGCTGCCTATCCCAACCTGCCTCAGACCGTATCATCTACAGCTGCCTATCCCAACCTGCAACTACAGCTGCCTATCCCAGACCTGCCTCAGACCGTATCACCTACAGCTGCCTATCCCAACCTGCCTCAGACCATATCACCTACAGCTGCCTATCCCAACCTGCCTCAGACCATATCACCTACAGCTGCCTATCCCAACCTGCCTCAGACCGTATCACCTACAGCTGCCTATCCCAACCTGCCTCAGACCATATCACCTACAGCTGCCTATCCCAACCTGCCTCAGACCGTATCACCTACAGCTGCCTATCCCAACCTGCCTCAGACCGTATCACACCCAGCCACTTATCCCAACCTGCCTCAGACCGTATCACCCCCAGCCACTTATCCCAACCTGCATCAGACCGTATCACCCCCAGCCACTTATCCCAACCTGCCTCAGACCGTATCACCCCCAGCCACTTATCCCAACCTGCCTCAGACCGTATCATCCCCAGCAACTTATCCCAACCTGCCTCAGACCGTATCACCCCCAGCCACTTATCCCAACCTGCCTCAGACCGTATCACCCCCAGCCACTTATCCCAACCTGCCTCAGACCGTATCACCCCCAGCCACTTATCCCAACCTGCCTCAGACCGTATCACCCCCATCCCCCTGCCTCATAGGTTCTCACCACTGTTTCAGTTACCATGGTTACAACCAAGTCTCCTGGTGTTTGGGGTCAGAAGGACTATCCCAAATGACTGGTCAAGTTCCAGGTTACATGGTCCCATTGCACAACTAGTTAGTCCTACAGCATCACAGCAGATTGCCATCAACAATGTATACAGTCGCTTGATTTAATATCTCTATTGCATCCATAGTCTTTTTTTATATTTTATATTTTTGTGTCCATATTTGGACGTCCTCAGTCTCAGCACAACCTGTTCATTATCTATTGGTCCCAAAGCTTTATGACACAGTAAGAATGGGGTCACTGTGGCTCCCTGCATGGCCATAGTTAACCAGGCCTTATTGCCCTGGGCTTAGCCTGGAGAGGTGCTTCCCTTCCCACCGTCCAGCCAGCCCATCATCCCAGCGAGTGTGGCCAGGGCCGTGGCCCCGGGGGCTGGACACTGGGCCTAGTCGGGGCCCCCTGCCTGGTAAACCTGGTAAAGACATTAAGCATTAAACAGACACTTCTGCTCACCGTCTGGTGACATAGGGTAAATGGGAGGACATGGGGCTGAAGAGAGGAACCATCGGGTCCCCAGGCCTTGAAATGGTCATCGGGTTAATCTCTGCCCAGCTTGACTTTAATAGGATTTGGGGGGAGTGAAACCCCTTCAGCAGGATTTACAGGGATGAGAGCTGCTTCCCACCTGCTTAACTAGAGAAGAGGAGCCTGTCCTGAGCCATTGATCCTGCTGAGAACGGTTCCCAGTAAAAAGTACTGGAGGACGTCATTATGAAATCAACATCATAAAGCTGTTGTATACTTGGAATATTTCATTGGTTTGACATACAGTATTCTATATAGAGATAACTAAATTATTTGCATGATCATTTGGACTGGATGTCTCCCATATCCCATGTCCCATGACCCATGTCCCATGTTCCATGACACATGTCCAATATCCCATATCCCATGTCCAATGTCCCATAAACAGGTCAGCGTTTACAAAGCCTACTCAGGGCATGTGCGGAACAACTGGCAAGTGTCTTCACTAACATTTTCAGCATCTCCCTGACCGCGTCTGTAATACCTGTCACGAATATTACCGAAGGTGACTCCCCTTCTTGTTCGGGTGCCGCTCGGCGGTCGTCGTCGCCGGTTTACTAGCTATCGCCGATCCGTTGTTCTGTGTTCGTTTAGTTCTGTCTAATTGGTAGCACCTTCTTCTTGTTTGGTTGTTAGGATAGGGTTATATATAGTCTGTTCAGCCCGCTTCTGTTTCGTGCGGGCTTGTTCTCCTGTTTCCTTGTTTGAGTGTATTTTTGTTGGCATTTGGGTTTCACGCTGTCCGTTTATATTTCTGTTCATTTGTGTTTCCACTTTTGTTCATGTTATGTTTCCAGGACATTAAAGTGTGTTGTTTTCCCACATCCTTTGCTCTCTGCGCCTGACTCCACACCTCTTCACTCATTTACTCTTAACAATACCTACATGTTTCAAGCAGACCACCATAGTCCCTGTGTCCAAGAAAGTGAAGGTACCTAAGTGATTACTGCCCCATAGAACTCACGTCGGTAGCCATGAAGTGCTTTGAAAGGCTGGTCATGGCTCACATCAACACCATCATCCCGGAAACCCTAGACCAGGGGTGTCAAAGTCAAATGGACGGAGGGCCAAATAAAAAATTTAGCTACAAGCCGAGGGCCGGACTGTTCGAATGTTCATTGAAAAAATTTTAAATGACGCATATAGTCTAGTGAACCTAATTGAACCTACTGAAAACCTAACAAATATATTCCAATATGATCAGATAAATAAAGCAATATTTTCTTATGGCTCTGTCAGTAATCTTTAATTTTCAACAGACACAAAAGACAAATTTCCTTTATATAAAAATCCCCATAACATGAACATTAAATGAAAGAAACCGGTATTCAAGGCACCATCAGTAGCCTATATTTTCTATTTTAGCAAAAGTGGGCTAAATTTACTTCAAAGAAAAAAACAATAATAGCAATTTTCTATCATCCACTCAACTGAAATATTTTTAAAATATAATTGGATTGAAATACAATAAAATAAAGTGCAAAAATCTATTAATCAAAAACAACACTTTGTTTAAGGAGAAGTAACATGCAGTGAAAACAAATATTAAACTTTAACTTTTAAACTTGAACTGAGTAAAAACTCTAAATATGTGATTGCACAGTAATGTTCACTTGTTTGAGGTTGAGGGTGATACTTGGTGGTGTCCCATCTTTTCCACAAGTTCATCAATGTTCGGCGTAAGGCTCTGAGCTGAGGAAATCCTCAGAATTGAGTGGAGGTGTTCAGCAGTAAGTCGACTTCTGTGTGATGTTTTGTTCAAGTTCATCAAAGAAAACAGTTGTTCACACAGGTATGTGCTGCCAAACATAGACAACGTTTGAGCAGCCTGGATGCGCAGCTGGGGCATTGTGTCGGGGAGGAAACGGGCGAACTCCGCAGCACCCACTGCCGCATATTTTGCCCTCAGTGCATCATTGCATTGGAGGTCAATCAACTCCATTTGGAGGTTTGGTGGTGAGCTTTCCACGTCAACAGCAAATGGGTTACCGAGCAGTTCCAACCTGCTTTTTTGTGCTTCAAAGTCAGCAAATCGGCGTCGAAAGTCAGCGGCAAGCATACCTATTTTATCAGCCAACTGTGCGCTCGGGAACGCACTGGTAGAGAGCTTCTCTTTCATGGTCTGGCAGCTGGGAAAGTGGCTCAAATTTTCTTTCCGCATCTGCGTCTCCCACAGAGTCAGTTTGGTTTTAAATGCCTTCACTGTACTGTACATATCAGAGATGACACGATCCCGACCCTGCAGCTGCAAGTTCATTGCATTCAGATGACTCGTAATGTCACACAGAAAAGCCATTTCACACAGAAACATTTCGTCTCGGAGTTGTGTTGTGTCTTTCCCTTTGCTGTCCAAGAACAGACAAATCTCCTCACGAAGCTCGAAACATCTTTGAAGCACCTTTCCCTGGCTTAGCCATCGCACCTCTGTGTGATAAGGCAAATCACCATGCTCCGTTTCTAACTCCGTCAGAAATGCCTTGAACTGGCGGTGATTCAAACCTTTGGCTCTGATAAAGTTAACTGTGCGCGTGATGATGCTCATTACATGCTCCATTTTCAAGGCTTTACCGCACAACGCTTCCTGGTGTATGATACAATGATAAGCTGTCAGCTCACCTGTCGCGTTTTCCTCTTGCATCTTTTCCCGTATCTTTGCCACCAGTCCGCTCCTGTGTCCACACATCGCAGGTGCTCCGTCGGTTGTCAAACCCACGAGTTTTTCCCAAGGCAGCTCCATCTCATTTACACATCTTGACACCTCTTCATACAAATCATGCCCCGTAGTTGTGCCATGCATAGGACGTAAAGCCAAAAACTCCTCTGTCACGCTTAGGCTGGAGTCCACTCCGCGGATGAAAATTGACAACTGGGCAATGTCAGAAATGTCGGTGCTCTCATCCACAGCCAAGGAATATGCAATGAAATCTTTTCCCTTTTTCACAAGCTGCTCTTTTAGATTGATGGACAACTGGTCTACTCTCTCGGCAATGGTGTTTCTGCTCAGACTCACATTTAAAAAGAGTTGCCTTTTTCTGGGCAAACTTCGTCACAAACTTTAATCATGCAGTTTTTGATGAAATCCCCTCCGTAAATGGCCGGGCTGATTTAGCGATCTCTTCTGCCAAAATAAAACTGGCCTTGACAGCAGCCTGGCCTTGTGATTTGGCTTTTTTGAACAGAGCCTGTCGAGATTTGAGGCCTCGTTTTAATTCCTCTGCCTTTTGTAGCCTTTGTTCCATGTCCATATTCTTGTTTTTGTCCGCGTGTTTCGTTTCATAATGTCGTCTCAGATTATACTCTTTCAGTACCGCCACACTTTCTCCACACAGAAGACACACAGGTTTTCCAGCTACCTCCGTGAACAAATACTCCGACTCCCACCTTGTTTGAAACCCCGGTTCTCAGTGTCCACCTTCCGTTTTGCCATTTTTGATGGGTATCTGAAAGTTAATTTTACTGTGATGCTGACAACTGCTGTGCCAATAAATATTGAAATGAAGCAGCCTACTGCTCGGTGCGTCACCGTTGCATTGTGGGAAATGTAGTATTGGTGCGTGTAAAAGATCTGCGGGCTGCCGGCTTGCTGCGGTCTGCGGGCCGGTTCTAATAATAAATCAAGATCATCCCAGGGGCCGTAAAAAACCTTCTCGCGGGCCGGATGTGGCCCGCGGGCCTTGACTCTGACATATGTGCCCTAGACCCACTCAAATTCGCAAACCGCCCCACCAGATCCACAGATGATACAATCTCAATCACACTCCACACTGCCCTTTCCCACATGGACAAAATGAACACCTTTGTGAAAATGCTGTTCAATGACTACAGCTCAGCGTTCAACACCATAGTGCCCACGAAGCTCATCAGTAAGCTAAGGACGCTGGGACTAAACACCTCCCTCTGCAACTGGATACTCGTCTTCCTAACGGGCTGTCCCCAGGTGGTAACCGTAGTACCCTCCAAGCTCGTCATCAAGCTCGAGACCCTGGGTCTCGACCCCGCCCTGTGCAACTGGGTACTGGACTTCCTGACAGGCCACCCCCAGGTGGTGAGGGTAGGCAACAACATCTCCTCCCCGCTGATCTTCAACACTGGGGCCCCACAAGGGTGCGTTCTCAGCCCTCTCCTGTACTCCCTGTTCACCCACGACTGCGTGGCCACGCACGCCTCCAACTCAATCATCAAGTTTGCGGACGACACAACAGTGGTAGGCTTGATTACCAACAACGACGAGACGGCCTACAGGAGGTGAGGGCCCTCGGAGTGTGGTGTCAGGAAAATAACCTCACACTCAACGTCAACAAAACTAAGGAGATGGTTGTGGACTTCAGGAAACAGCAGAGGGAACACTCACCTATCCACATCGATGGAACAGTAGTGGAGAGGGTAGCAAGTTTTAAGTTCCTCGGCATACACATCACAGACAAACTGAATTGATCCACTCACACAGACAGCATCGTGAAGAAGGCGCAGCAGCGCCTCTGCAACCTCAGGAGGCTGAAGAAATTCGGCTTGTCACCAAAAGCACTCACAAACTTCTACAGATGCACAATCGAGAGCATCCTGGCGGGCTGTATCACCGCCTGGTACGGCAACTGCTCCGCCCTCAACCGTAAGGCTCTCCAGAGGGTAGTGAGGTCTGCACAACGCATCACCGTGGGCAAACTACCTTCCCTCCAGGACACCTACACCACCCGATGTTACAGGAAGGCCATAAAGATCATCAAGGACATCAACCACCCGAGCCACTGCCTGTTCACCCCGCTATCATCCAGAAGGCGAGGTCAGTACAGGTGCATCAAAGCTGGGACTGAGAGACTGAAAAACAGCTTCTATCTCAAGGCCATCAGACTGTTAAACAGCCACCACTAACATTGAGTGGCTGCTGCCAACACACTGACACTGATACTGACTCAACTCCAGCCACTTTAATAATGGGAATTGATGGGAAATGATGTAAATATATCACTAGCCACTTTAAACAATGCCAACTTATATAATGTTACTTACCCTACATTATTCATCTCATATGCATACGTATATACTGTACTCTATATCATCGACTGCATCCTTATGTAATACATGTATCACTAGCCACTTTAACTATGCCACTTTGTTTACATACTCATCTCATACGTATATACTGTACTCAATACCATCTACTGTATCTTGCCTATGCTGCTCTGTACCATCACTCATTCATATATCCTTATGTACATATTCTTTATCCCCTTACACTGTGTATAAGACAGTAGTTTTGGAATTGTTAGTTAGATTACTTGTTGGTTATTACTGCATTGTCGGAACACTCGCATTAACTCGCATTAACATCTGCTAACCATGTGTATGTGACAAATAACATTTGATTTGATTTGATTTGATTTTTTAGACAACAGCACATCTGCCACGCTGGTCCTCAACACTGGGGCCCCTCAGGGTGCATGCTTAGTCCCCCTGTATTCCTTGTTCACTCATGACTGCGTGACCAAGCACAACTCCAACACCATCATTAAGTTTGCTGATGACGCAAAAGTGGTAGGGCTGATCACCAACAATGATGAGACAGCCTATGGGGAGGAGGTTAGAGACCTTGCAGTTAGGTGACAGGACAACAACCTCTTCCTCAATGTAAGCAAGACAAAGGAACTGATTGTGGACAATAGGAAAAGGAGGGCCGAACAGGCCCCATTAACATCGACGGGGCTGTAGTGGAGCTGAAGTGGAACTATCATGGTCCAAACACACCAAGACAGTCGTGAAGAGGGCATGACAACACCTTTTCCCCTCAGGAGACTTATAACATTTAGCATGGGTCCCCAGATCCTCAAAAAGTTCTACAGCTGCACCATCGAGAGGATCCTGACCGGTTGCAACACCTGGTATGGTAACTGCTCGGCATCCGACCGTAAGGCGCTACAGAGGGTAGTACATACGGCCCTGTACAACACTGGGGCCAAGATTCCTGCCATCCAGGACCTCTATACAAAGCGGTGTCAGAGGAAAGCCCAAAAATTGTCAAAGACTCCAGTCACCAAAGTCAGACTGTTCTCTCTGCTATCACACAGCAAGCGGTACCATAGCTCCAAGTCTAGGACCCATGTCACATATCCCATATTGTCCCACATCCCATATCTCATATGCCCATCCCATGCCCCATTCCCATGTCCCATGTGTCCCATGTCCCATGTCCCATGTCTCATGTCCCATATCTTATATCCCCATGTCCCATATCTTATATTCCATGTCCCATATCTTATGTCCCATATCTTATATTCCATAACTCAAGTCCCATATCTTATATTCCATAACCCATGTCCCATATCTTATATTCCATAACCCATGTCCCATATCCCTATTCCATAACCCATGTCCCATATCAAAGAACATATGTGGCAAATAACATTTGTTTTGTCCCATTTTGATTTAATGTCCCCTTATGTCACATATCCCATTTCTCATGTTACCATGTCCCATATCTTATATTCCATAACCCATGTCCCATATCTTATATTCCATAACCCATGTCCCATATCTTATATTCCATAAACCCATGTTGTCCCATATCATGTCCCATAACCCTTGACCCATAACCCATGTCCCATATCCATGTCCATGTGGCATAACCCTTGACCCCATGTCACACCCATGTTACCATGTCCCATAACCCTCCCATAACCCATGTTACCATGTCCCATTTCCCAAAACCCATGTTACGTCCCATAACCCTAAAAACCCATGTATAAAGGTTCATAAGTAGTTTATAAACAGTTACTGTAATAATTCAAAACCCATGTTATTGTATAACCCTGACCCAAAACCCATGTTACCATGTCCCATAAAACCCATGTTACCATGCCCTTGACCCACACACACCCAAAACCCATGTTACATAACACCCACAAACCCATGTTACCATGTCCCATAACCCTTGACCCATAACCCATGTTACCATGTCCCATAACCCTTGACCCATAACCCATGTTACGATGTCCCATAACCCTTATCTCATGTCGCATGTCCCATTTCCCATGTCGTCACAAGTAAAGTATAAAGGTCCATAAGTAGTTTATAAACAGTTACTGTAATCATTCATGTATTTATAGGTTGTACATCTAGCTATAGCCCACACACACATACACCCACAAACACGCACGCATGCACACGCACACACACACACACACACACACACACACACACACACACACACACACACACACACACACACACACACACACACACACACACACACACACACACACACACACACACACACACACACACACACACACACACACACACACGTACCCAGTTGGCATGTTGAACCACTCACCTACAGTACGGTATGTCATGGCAGCTCTCATGCATTAGAGGCATCAGTCAAAGCTGATGGGTCCATGGAGCAAGACTCTCTCTGTGTGGTCTGAAATCCTGGCAGCTGACAGCAAGTTGGTGCCATGGCCAAGTGGAGGGACTATTTTCAGTCTTCTGACCTCATTTGGTCCTTGTTCTACCAAACACATAATCTCCAGTGCAACATGAGACATGCAGTATATGAGACATGCAGTATATGAGACATGCAGTATATGAGACATGCAGTATATGTAAGACAAATGCAAATGTATATATGAGACATGCAGTATATGAGACATGCAGTATGAGACATGCAGTATATGAGACATGCAGTATGAGACATGCAGTATGAGACATGCAGTATATGAGACATGCAGTATGAGACATGCAGTATGAGACATGCAGTATATGAGACATGCAGTATATGAGACATGCAGTATGAGACATGCAGTATATGAGACATGCAGTATGAGACATGCAGTATATGAGACATGCAGTATGAGACATGCAGTATATGAGACATGCAGTATATGAGACATGCAGTATATGAGACATGCAGTATGAGACATGCAGTATGAGACATGCATGCAGTATATGAGACATGCAGTATGAGACATGCAGTATGAGACATGCAGTATATGAGACATGCAGTATGAGACATGCAGTATGAGACATGCAGTATATGAGACATGCAGTATGAGACATGCAGTATGAGATATGCAGAATGAGTAGTCGAGTCAAATGCAGAGACATTCAGGTGAATACGTGTGCATGCACTCACACACATGCACAGACACGTCATGTCTGATTACCAGTACATGCATTCTAAATAGTAACCATTGTGTACATGAAATGTTGAAAAATAAGTATGCTTTAAATGCCAGAATGTTATTCATTTTCACAGGTACTCGCTCGCATGCACACACAAACACACACACACTGTACAGCCTTACAAGCTGCCCATGCGTTTACATTTGACATTTTAGTCATTTATCAGATACTTTTATTTATACAATCTATACACATGAGTGATTTGAGGGACGTAACAAGTGCCTTGACAGTGCTGAACACTTGTCAGAGCTTGTGGAGACATTTTGTTTTCCCTTTCTTTCCTTTGGAACAGTTTAGTCCCAGTGTTATAGCCCAGCCTCTCCGCACTTAATATAATATAATATATATAAATAATATATGCCATTTAGCAGACGCTTTTATCCAAAGCGACTTACAGTCATGTGTGCATACATTCTACATATGGGTGGTCCTGGGGATTGAACCCACTACCCTGGCGTTACAAGCACCATGCTCTACCAACTGAGCTACAGAAGGACTTATCTCACACACACCTGTTTAATTCATGTCTGTCTGTCTGTCTGTCTGTCTGTCTGTCTGTCTGTCTGTCTGTCTGTCTGTCTGTCTGTCTGTCTGTCTGTCTGTCTGTCTGTCTGTCTGTCTGTCTGTCTGTCTGTCTGTCTGTCTGTCTGTCTGTCTGTCTGTCTGTCTGTCTGTCTGTCTATTTTTCTGTTTTATCATTGTCTTTCTTTCTTTCTGTCTTTCTTGTCAATAAACAAGCATCATAGCTGTTTTTCTATCACTAGATGAATAATATACAGTAGTCAGACATTAACCTTTGGCTTTTGATACAAAATTAGATTAACCAATTTGACTTGTCACTCAATGTCTGTTTGTTGACCTTAGCTAGACTATAGTGACAGGGAGAAATGTATGTTTTAAAAGCCTACTTTGCCTAAATTCAAGCTATTTCCTAATTTAGGGGTATTTATCTCTTGGCGTCAGCCAGGGACACTTAGGTATTGTGGAGCTGAGTTTGTCAAAATACATGCCCCGTCTACCGCCAGTGGAGAGTGACAAGAGTATTTAATACACCCTGATTCGTCTACAGGGTGAACACATAAAACCAAGGACTCCAGCAGCATTGGAGAACAGTCCAGAACATGTTGGAGATGCACTTCTACCGCCACTGACTATAGTGGACATTCAAGTTAAGGGCACACGCACATTCATCAAGTAGTTTAGGAAGATTTAGGTCTTGGGTTTGGAAGGGGGGGGGGTCATAGAGTCATTCACAGGTTAAATGTGAGGTAAAGTATAACAGTGATGTACAGTGAGAAGGTTAAACCTGGATTGTTTCACAGTTGTAGTCATACTAGGACAAGGACTAGGACTAGGACTAGGACTAGGACTAGGACTAGGACAAGGACTAGGACTAGGACTAGGACTAGGACTAGGACTAGGACTAGGACTAGGACTAGGACTAGGACTAGGACTAGGACAAGGACTAGGACTAGGACTAGGACTTGGACTAGGACTAGGAGAATGACTAGGACTAGGACTAGGACAAGGACTAGGACTAGGACTAGGACTAGGACAAGGACAAGGACTAGGACTAGGACAAGGACAAGGACTAGGACAAGGACAAGGACTAGGACAAGGACTAGGACAAGGACTAGGACTAGGACTAGGACTAGGACTAGGACTAGGACTAGGACTAGGACTAGGACTAGGACAAGGACTAGGACAAGGACTAGGACAAGGACTAGGACAAGGACTATGACAAGGACTAGGACAAGGACTAGGACAAGGACTAGGACAAGGACTAGGACTAGGACAAGGACTAGGACAAGGACTAGGACAAGGACTATGACTAGCAGTAGGAGTCACACTGCCGTGTTGGTGCTCTCCCGCTTGTGTTCTTTAGACTCTCAGGCTCAGGTTAGATATATCGTAGACCAGTACTAGACTCAGGTTAGATATCTCCTAGACCAGTACTAGACTCAGGCTAGATATCTCCTAGACCAGTATTAGACTCAGGCTAGATATCTCCTAGACCAGTACTAGACTCAGGTTAGAAATCTCCTAGACCAGTACTAGACTCAGGTTAGAAATCTCCTAGACCAGTACTAGACTCAGGCTAGATATCTCCTAGACCAGTACTAGACTCAGGTTAGATATCTCCTAGACCAGTACTAGACTCAGGTTAGATATATCCTAGACCAGTACGAGGCTCAGGTTAGATATCTCCTAGACCAGTACGAGGCTCAGGGTAGATATCTCCTAGACCAGTACTAGACTCAGGTTAGATATCTCCTAGACCAGTACGAGGCTCAGGGTAGATATCTCCTAGACCAGTACTAGGCTCAGGTTAGATATCTCCTAGACCAGTACTAGGCTCAGGTTAGATATCTCCTAGACCAGTACTAGGCTCCGGTTAGATATCTCCTAGACCAGTACTAGGCTCAGGTTAGATATCTCCTAGACCAGCACTAGGCTCAGGTTAGATATCTCCTGTACTAGCACTAGGCTCAGGATAGAAATCTCCTAGACTAGCACTAGGCTCAGGTTAGATATCTCCTGGAACAGCACTAGTCTCAGGTAAGATATCTCCTAGACCAGTACTAGACTCAGGTTAGATATCTCATAAACTAGCACAAGGCTCAGGTTAGATATCTCCTGGACCAGTACTAGACTCAGGTTAGATATCTCCCAGACTAGCACTAGACTCAGGTTAGATATATCGTAGACTAGCACTAAGATCAGGTTAGATATCTCCTAGACCAGTACTAGACTCAGGTTAGATATCTCATAAACTAGCACAAGGCTCAGGTTAGATATCTCCTGGACCAGTACTAGACTCAGGTTAGATATCTCCCAGACTAGCACTAGGCTCAGGTTAGATATATCGTAGACTAGCACTAAGATCAGGATAGATATCTCCTGAACTAGCACTAGGCTCAGGTTAGATATCTCCTGGAACAGCACTAGGCTCCGGTTAGATATCTCCTGGAACAGCACTAGGCTCCGGTTAGATATCTCCTGGAACAGCACTAAGATCAGGTTAGATATCTCCTGGAACAGCACTAGACCCAGGTTAGATAACTCCTGGAACAGCACTAGGCTCCGGTTAGATATCTCCTGGAACAGCACTAGGATCAGGTTAGATATCTCCTGGAACAGCACTAGGCTCAGGTTAGAGGACACCAGAGCAAAGCATGTGATATAGACCTCATAGCAATAATTTTTCTGTCCACCTACTGGGAGGTCATGGCATTACAGGAGAAGGAATGAGTGACTCTTGCAGAGTTTGGCTTCTATATATTTGCATACTAGACTTCTACTGCAGAGCTTTGCTTGTCTATATATTTGCATACTAGACTTCTACTGCAGAGCTTGGATGGTCTACATATTTGCATACTGGACTTCTACTGTACACAGTACAGTATGACCATACCAGAGACACATATTTCCTTCAGATTGCACAGACACACAAACAATTCAAAACTTGTTCACACACATATAAGCCTTGCTGCAAACAGACTCATTCACAGACCCACACACACTTATTAATGTATACATCTCTCTCTCTGTCCCTCTCTCACTCCCTCTGTCTGTCTGTTTGTCTCTATCTCTCTCACTTTTTCTCTCTTTGTATATCTCACTATCGCCTCTCTCCTCCCTCTCTCCTCTCTACGTCTGGCTATCCACCCTCTCCTCTCTACGTCTGGATATCCACCCACTCTCCTCTCTACGTCTGGCTATCCACCCTCTCTCCTCTCTACGTCTGGATATCCACCCTCTCTCCTCTCTACGTCTGGCTATCCACCCTCTCTCCTCTCTACGTCTGGCTATCCACCCTCTCTCCTCTCTCTACGTCTGGATATCCACCCTCTCTCCTCTCTACGTCTGGCTATCCACCCTCTCTCCTCTCTACGTCTGGCTATCCACCCTCTCTCCTCTCTACGTCTGGATATCCACCCTCTCTCCTCTCTACGTCTGGCTATCCACCCTCTCTCCTCTCTACGTCTGGCTATCCACCCTCTCCTCTCTACGTCTGGATATCCACCCACTCTCCTCTCTACGTCTGGCTATCCACCCTCTCTCCTCTCTACGTCTGGATATCCACCCTCTCTCCTCTCTACGTCTGGCTATCCACCCTCTCTCCTCTCTACGTCTGGCTATCCACCCTCTCTCCTCTCTACGTCTGGATATCCACCCTCTCTCCTCTCTACGTCTGGCTATCCACCCTCTCTCCTCTCTACGTCTGGCTATCCACTCTCTCCTCTCTACGTCTGGCTATCCACCCTCTCCTCTCTACGTCTGGATATCCACCCTCTCTCCTCTCTACGTCTGGCTATCCACCCTCTCCTCTCTATGTCTGGCTATCCACCCTCTCCTCTCTACGTCTGGATATCCACCCTCTCTCCTCTCTACGTCTGGCTATCCACCCTCTCCTCTCTACGTCTGGCTATCCACCCTCTCCTCTCTACGTCTGGATATCCACCCTCTCTCCTCTCTACGTCTGGCTATCCACCCTCTCTCCTCTCTACGTCTGGTTATTCTCTCTCTCTCTCTCTCTCTCTCTCTCTCTCTCTCTCTCTCTCTCTCTCTCTCTCTCTCTCTCTCTCTCTCTCTCTCTCTCTCTCTCTCTCTCTCTCTCTCTCTCTCTCTCTATCCTCCCTCTCCCTCTCTCTCCTCCCTCTCTCTCTCTCGTCTGGCTATCCACCCTCTCCTCTCTACGTCTGGTTATCCACCCTCTCCTCTCTCTGTCTGGTTATCCACCCTACTCTCTCTGTCTGGTTATCCACCCTCCCCTCTCTGTCTGGTTATCCACCCTACTCTCTCTGTCTGGTTATCCACCCTCCTCTCTCTGTCTGGTTATCCACCCTCCCCACTCTGTCTGGTTATCCACCCTACTCTCTCTGTCTGGTTATCCACCCTCCTCTCTCTGTCTGGTTATCCACCCTCCCCTTTCTCTGTCTGGTTATCCACCCTACTCTCTCTGTCTGGTTATCCACCCTCCCCTCTCTCTCTCTCTGTCTTTTTATCCACCCCTGCGACTGTTTTTACAGTCTGTAGCTGCTAGTTAGTTCTCCTGTTTTTAAGAAATATCTGTTTGTCTGCATGTTTTCTCCTGTCTGCTTTGCTGCATGGATACTGGTTATTGTCCTATCATGGTCAAGTTGTTATTGGAAAAGAGAATGCGTTCTCAATGATTTACCTAATTAAATAAAGGTTCAACTAGTTAAATGAAGGTTAAATAAAAATTGTATCCAAATCACTCTCTCTCTGTCCCTCTCTCTTTTTCTCCCTCTCTCTCTGTCCCTCTCTCTTTTTCTCCCTCTCTCTCTGTCCTCTCTCTTTTTCTCCCTCTCTCTCTGTCCCTCTCTCTTTCTCCCTCTCTCTCTGTCTCTGTCCTGGCGCTGTCTTTGCATGGTCGCGGAGGGGTTGGTCCACTGACGTGCACATTCTCACCCCATTGGCTGTAGGCACATCATCCGTGCAGTCTGCCCACTGCCTGCACCAACCACTCCGCACCACCCCCACCTCCCATCCTACCCGCCTGGCAGCCTGGCCTGCACCAACCACTCCGCACCACCCCCACCTCCCATCCTACCCGCCTGGCAGCCTGGCCTGCACCAACCACTCCGCACCACCCCCACCTCCCATCCTACCCGCCTGGCAGCCTGGCCTGCACCAACCACTCCGCACCACCCCCACCTCCCATCCTACCCGCCTGGCAGCCTTGCCTGCCACCACACCACATTGCCAGCCTCTCAGAGCCGAATCACCTGTGTTACAACACCTACAGGGGAAGAATACTCACTTCCTGGTTGAAGTTGGGCTAATTTAAGGGTCAATTTGGGTCAATTTAAGGGACAATTTGACTGACTGGTATTGATGTGTTGTTAAAAACATAAATACAACGTGAAATATATATATTTGACATACTTTGAAGTTGTCCAGGGATTGTTTAGCATTTATGATAATAATGTGATTATTATCATGTCTGATGTTTAGTGACGTGTAGAGAAGACGGGGGAAGATAAGGGCAGAGCTGGGGTTTAATAGGGTTAGGTGTGAAGGGGGAGGATATCCCCTGCTGGGTCGGACTATGTATGGTGAAGCCATTAGAAAATGCACCTGTCACTGAGCCACCCCCCCCCCACACACACACACACCACACCCTCACCGTGTTTATGAGAGATAGTGAGAGAGTGAGAGACAGACAGAGAGACACAGAGACACAGGCAGAGACAGAGACAGAATCAGAGAGGCACAGAGACAGAGTGACAGAGACAGAGAGACAGAGAAACAGAGAGAGACAGACAGACAGACAGACAGACAGACAGACAGACAGACAGACAGACAGACAGACAGACAGACAGACAGACAGACAGACAGACAGACAGACAGACAGACAGACAGACAGACAGACAGACAGACAGACAGACAGACAGACAGACAGACAGACAGACAGACCGACAGACAGACAGACAGACAGACAGACAGACAGACAGACAGACAGACAGCACCAGAACAAGACAATGTTCAGACGGTGAATTAAACAGGTGTGTGTGAGAGAAGTGCGGAGAGGCTGGGCTATAACACTGGGACTAAACTGTTCCAAAGGAAAGAAAGGGAAAACAAAACGTCTCCACAAGCTCTGACAAGTGTTCAGCACTGTCAAGGCACTTGTTACGTCCCTCAAATCACTCATGTGTATAGATTGTATAAATAAAAGTATCTGATAAATGACTAAAATGTCAAATGTAAACGCATGGGCAGCTTGTAAGGCTGTACAGTGTGTGTGTGTTTATGTGTGTGCATGCGAGCGAGTGAGTACCTGTGAAAATGAATAACATTCTGGCATTTAAAGCATACTTATTTTTCAACATTTCATGTACACAATGGTTACTATTTAGAATGCATGTACTGGTAATCAGACATGACGTGTCTGTGCATGTGTGTGAGTGCATGCACACGTATTCACCTGAATGTCTCTGCATTTGATTAGACTACTCATTCTGCATATCTCATACTGCATGTCTCATACTGCATGTCTCATATACTGCATGTCTCATATACTGCATGTCTCATACTGCATGTCTCATATACTGCATGTCTCATATACTGCGTGTCTCATACTGCATGTCTCATACTGCGTGTCTCATATACTGCATGTCTCATACTGCATGTCTCATATACTGCATGTCTCATATACTGCGTGTCTCATACTGCATGTCTCATATACTGCATGTCTCATACTGCATGTCTCATATACTGCATGTCTCATACTGCGTGTCTCATATACTGCATGTCTCATACTGCATGTCTCATATACTGCATGTCTCATATACTGCATGTCTCATACTGCATGTCTCATACTGCACCACACTGTTTTTACAGTCTGCAGCTGTTTAGTTCTGTCTCATATACTGCATGTCTCATATACTGCATGTCTCATACTGCATGTCTCATATACTGCATGTCTCATATACTGCATGTCTCATACTGCATGTCTCATATACTGCATGTCTCATATACTGCATGTCTCATACTGCATGTCTCATATACTGCATGTCTCATATACTGCATGTCTCATACTGCATGTCTCATATACTGCATGTCTCATATACTGCATGTTTCATACTGCATGTCTCATACTGCATGTTTCATACTGCATGTTTCATATACTGCATGTTTCATATACTGCATGTTTCATACTGCATGTTTCATATACTGCATGTCTCATACTGCATGTCTTCACTGTACAGTACATTTTTATTGAGAGAGAGAGAGAGGGACAGAGAGGGACAGAGAGGGACAGAGAGGCAGTGAGAGGCAGTGAGGGGCAGTGAGGGACAGAGAGGCAGTGAGAGAACAGTGAGAGAGAGAGTGAGAGACAGTGAGAGGCAGAGAGAGACAGAGAAGCAGAGAGATACAGACAGAGAGGCACAGAGAGGCAGAGAGAGAGAGGCAGAGAGAGGGTGAGACAGAGAGGCAGAGAGGTAGGGAAAGACAGAGAGGCAGAGAGAGACAGAGGGAGACAGAGGTGGAGAGACACATTGAGAGAGAGAGAGACAGAGAGGCAACGAGTGGCACAGAGAGGCAGAGAGATACAGAAAGAGGCAGAGAGATACAGAAAGAGACAGAGAGGCAGACAGGCAGAGAGAGACAGAGAGAGAGACAGAGAGGCAGAGAGATTCAGAAAGAGACAGAGAGGCAGAGAGAGAGAGACAGGGAGGCAGAGAGGCACAGAGAGGCAGAGAGAGGCAGAGAGATACAGAAAGAGACAGAGGCAGAGAGATAGAGAGACAGAGAGGCACATTGAGAGAGAGACAGAGAGACACAGAGAGGCAGAGAGAGAGGCAGAGAGAGAGAGAGACAGAGAGGCAGAGAGATAGAGAAAGACAGAGGCAGAGAGGTAGAGAAAGACAGAGTGGCAGAGAGAGACATTTACATTTACATTTAAGTCATTTAGCAGACGCTCTTATCCAGAGCGACTTACAAATTGGTGCATTCACCTTATGACATCCAGTGGGACAGTCACTTAACAATAGTGCATCTAAAACTTAGGGGGGGTGGGGTGAGAGGGATTACTTATCCTATCCTAGGTATTCCTTAAAGAGGTGGGGTTTCAGGTGTCTCCGGAAGGTGGTGATTGACTCCGCTGTCCTGGCGTCGTGAGGGAGTTTGTTCCACCATTGGGGGGCCAGGGCAGCGAACAGTTTTGACTGGGCTGAGCGGGAGCTGTACTTCCTCAGTGGTAGGGAGGCGAGCAGGCCAGAGGTGGATGAACGCAGTGCCCTTGTTTGGGTGTAGGGCCTGATCAGAGCCTGGAGGTACTGAGGTGCCGTTCCCCTCACAGCTCCGTAGGCAAGCACCATGGTCTTGTAGCGGATGCGAGCTTCAACTGGAAGCCAGTGGAGAGAACGGAGGAGCGGGGTGACGTGAGAGAACTTGGGAAGGTTGAACACCAGACGGGCTGCGGCGTTCTGGATGAGTTGAAGGGGTTTAATGGCACAGGCAGGGAGCCCAGCCAACAGCGAGTTGCAGTAATCCAGACGGGAGATGACAAGTGCCTGGATTAGGACCTGCGCCGCTTCCTGTGTGAGGCAGGGTCGTACTCTGCGGATGTTGTAGAGCATGAACCTACAGGAACGGGCCACCGCCTTGATGTTGGTTGAGAACGACAGGGTGTTGTCCAGGATCACGCCAAGGTTCTTGGCGCTCTGGGAGGAGGACACAATGGAGTTGTCAACCGTGATGGCGAGATCATGGAACGGGCAGTCCTTCCCCGGGAGGAAGAGCAGCTCTGTCTTGCCGAGGTTCAGCTTGAGGTGGTGATCCGTCATCCACACTGATATGTCTGCCAGACATGCAGAGATGCGATATACGCGATTCGCCACCTGGTCATCAGAAGGGGAAAGGAGAAGATTAATTGTGTGTCGTCTGCATAGCAATGATAAGAGAGACCATGTGAGGTTATGACAGAGCCAAGTGACTTGGTGTATAGCGAGAATAGGAGAGGGCCAAGAACAGAGCCCTGGGGACACCAGTGGTGAGAGCGCGTGGTGAGGAGACAGATTCTCGCCACGCCACCTGGTAGGAGCGACCTGTCAGGTAGGATGCAATCCAAGCGTGGGCCGCGCCGGAGATGCCCAACTCGGAGAGGGTGGAGAGGAGGATCTGATGGTTCACAGTATCGAAGGCAGCCGATAGATCTAGAAGGATGAGAGCAGAGGAGAGAGAGTTAGCTTTAGCAGTGCGGAGCGCCTCCGTGATACAGAGGAGAGCAGTCTCAGTTGAATGACTAGTCTTGAAACCTGACTGATTTGGATCAAGAAGGTCATTCAGAGAGAGATAGCGGGAGAGCTGGCCAAGGACGGCACGTTCAAGAGTTTTGGAGAGAAAAGAAAGAAGGGATACTGGTCTGTAATTGTTGACATCGGAGGGATCGAGTGTAGGTTTTTTCAGAAGGGGTGCAACTCTCGCTCTCTTGAAGACGGAAGGGACGTAGCCAGCGGTCAGGGATGAGTTGATGAGCGAGGTGAGGTAAGGGAGAAGGTCTCCGGAAATGGTCTGGAGAAGAGAGGAGGGGATAGGGTCAAGCGGGCAGGTTGTTGGGCGGCCGGCCGTCACAAGACGCGAGATTTCATCTGGAGAGAGAGGGGAGAAAGAGGTCAGAGCACAGGGTAGGGCAGTGTGAGCAGAACCAGCGGTGTCGTTTGACTTAGCAAACGAGGATCGGATGTCGTCGACCTTCTTTTCAAAATGGTTGACGAAGTCATCTGCAGAGAGGGAGGAGGGGGGAGGGGCGGAGGATTCAGGAGGGAGGAGAAGGTGGCAAAGAGCTTCCTAGGGTTAGAGGCAGATGCTTGGAATTTAGCGTGGTAGAAAGTGGCTTTAGCAGCAGAGACAGAGGAGGAAAATGTAGCGAGGAGGGAGTGAAAGGATGCCAGGTCCGCAGGGAGGCGAAGTTTTCCTCCATTTCCGCTCGGCTGCCCGGAGCCCTGTTCTGTGAGCTCGCAATGAGTCATCGAGCCACGGAGCGGGAGGGGAGGACCGAGCCGGCCTGGAGGATAGGGGACATAGAGAGTCAAGGGATGCAGAGAGGGAGGAGAGGAGGGTTGAGGAGGCAGATTCAGGAGATAGGTGGGAGAAGGTTTGAGCGGAGGGAAGAGATGATAGGATGGAAGAGGAGAGAGTAGCGGGGGAGAGAGAGCGAAGGTTGGGACGGCGCGATACCATCCGAGTAGGGGCAGTGTGGGAGGTGTTGGATGAGAGCGAGAGGGAAAAGGATACAAGGCAGTGGTCGGAGACTTGGAGGGGAGTTGCAATGAGGTTAGTGGAAGAACAGCATCTAGTAAAGATGAGGTCGAGCGTATTGCCTGCCTTGTGAGTAGGGGGAAGGTGAGAGGGTGAGGTCAAAAGAGGAGAGGAGTGGAAAGAAGGAGGCAGAGAGGAAAGAGTCAAAGGTAGACGTGGGGAGGTTAAAGTCGCCCAGAACTGTGAGAGGTGAGCCGTCCTCAGGAAAGGAGCTTATCAAGGCATCAAGCTCATTGATGAACTCTCCGAGGGAGCCTGGAGGGCGATAAATGATAAGGATGTTAAGCTTGAAAGGGCTAGTAACTGTGACAGCATGGAATTCAAAGGAGGCGATAGACAGATGGGTAAGGGAGAAAGAGAGAATGACCACTTGGGAGAGATGAGGATCCCGGTGCCACCACCCCGCTGACCAGACGCTCTCGGGGTGTGCGAGAACACGTGGGCGGACGAAGAGAGAGCAGTAGGAGTAGCAGTGTTGTCTGTGGTGATCCATGTTTCCGTCAGTGCCAAGAAGTCGAGGGACTGGAGGGAGGCATAGGCTGAGATGAACTCTGCCTTGTTGACCGCAGATTGGCAGCAGAGAGAGACAGAGGGAGACAGAGGTGGAGAGACACATTGAGAGAGAGAGAGACAGAGAGGCAACGAGTGGCACAGAGAGGCAGAGAGATACAGAAAGAGGCAGAGAGATACAGAAAGAGACAGAGAGGCAGACAGGCAGAGAGAGACAGAGAGAGAGACAGAGAGGCAGAGAGATTCAGAAAGAGACAGAGAGGCAGAGAGAGAGAGACAGGGAGGCAGAGAGGCACAGAGAGGCAGAGAGAGGCAGAGAGATACAGAAAGAGACAGAGGCAGAGAGATAGAGAGACAGAGGGGCACATTGAGAGAGAGACAGAGAGACACAGAGAGGCAGAGAGAGAGGCAGAGAGAGAGAGAGACAGAGAGGCAGAGAGATAGAGAAAGACAGAGGCAGAGAGGTAGAGAAAGACAGAGTGGCAGAGAGAGAGAGAGAGAGAGAGGCAGAGAGAGGCAGAGAGAGACAGAGGTGGAGAGACACATTGAGAGAGAGAGACAGAGAAGAGACAGAGAGACAGAGAGGCAGAGAGAGAGAGAGGCAGAGAGGCACAGAGGCAGAGAGACAGAGAGGCACAGAGTGGCGCAGAGAGGCAGAGAGAGACAGAGAGGCAGAGGAAGACAGAGGCAGAGAGATACAGAAAGAGACAGAGAGGCAGAGAGGCAGAGAGAGAGAGAGAGAGAGAGAGACAGAAGCAGAGAGGCAGAGAGAGAGAGATACAAAGGCAGAGAAAGAGGCAGAGAGGCAGAGAGACAGAGAAGCAGAGAGACAGAGAGAGACAGAGAGAGCCAGAGGCAGCTCAAAACAGACAGACAAGAGGAGATTTATTGCCCCCATCAAAGTGAATGATGTCACCAACCTGTCCTTAATCAGATACTGTGATTTATTACCCATAATGCATTTGATCTTCCCTCCGATTTGGAGGGAAACAAGTGCCTTGTTTATAGGGTAGCACAGACGTACATCATTATGTGGATGTAGATGTCATGTTATGTGTTTATTTGCTTGCTTCCTGAGTGTTCTCATGATGCATCGGGCCAAGTCCCCCTTATCCGTAATAATCACTCCCATCCACATGCACGGTGGACTGGTCCCAGATCAGTTATTGCTGTTTGAGTAACTCCCACAAGCATTGGCTATACAGCACAAACATATCTGGGAGTTGGTCATAGAGAATAAACAGGTCCAGGACCAGGAGTATGGAGCTTCAGTGTACTAACCTGTCAGTTTGCCCACCAGCCTGCCAGACCTTCCCTCCTTTTCCCTTGGCACTTGTCCAGTCATTCACCCACTTACAGCTAGAGAGGTTCAGTACAACCTCCCTCCTTCAGAAGCAGTGAAGTGTGTCCCTGTAATCAGAGCTTATCTACAGAGGAAAGAGAGCAGCGCCGGCACTGAGGTCAACCAACATCTCAGGACCTCATGCTCTGCTCAGAATGAGTAACCCACATCCCTTTCTCCCAAGGGGGATTCACTGAGAGAGAGAAAAGTGTTTTGGTGTATATGGGTGAATTGGTGATATACTATATGTATAACAATAATATAAACTCTATAAATACTGTATGTGCTGAACAGAAATGTAAACTCAACATGCAACAATTTCAAAGATTTTTCTGAGTTACAGTTAAATTAAGGAAATCAGTCAATTGACATAAATTCATTAGGCCCTAATCTATAGATTTCACATGACTGGGAATACAGATATGCATCTGTTGGTCACAGACCACCACTTACCTCACACAGTGCAGCACATCTCCTTTACATAGAATGGCTGTTGATTTTGGCCTGAATGTTGTCCCTGCTCCTCTTCAATGGCTGTGGGAAATTCCTGGATATTGGCAGGAACTGAAACATGCTGTCATTCATGTTGATCCAGAGCATCCCAAACATGCTCAATGGGTGACATGTCTGGTAAGTATGCTGCCATGGAAGAACTGGGCCATTTTCAACTCCCAGGAAATGTGGACAGATCCTTGTGACATGGGGCCGTGCATTATCATGCTGTAAACATGAGGTGATGGCGGCTGATTGCCATCGATAATGTGCAATTAGGTTTGTTGTCTGTACTTATGCCTGCCCATGACATAACCCCACTGCCACCATTGGGACACTGTTGTTCACACTGTTGACATCAGCAAACTGCTCGCCCACACAACGACATACATGTGGTGCACGTTTGAGAGGCCGGTTGGACGTACTAACAAATTCTCTAAAATGACATTGGAAATGAACATTCCATTCTCTGTCAACAGCTCTGGTGGACATTCCTGCAGTCAGCACGCCAATTGAAAGCTCCCTCAAAACTTGAGACATCTGTGCCATTGTGCTGTGTGACAAAACTGAACATTTTAGATTGGCCTTGTATAGTCCCCAGCACAAGGTGCACTTGAATAATGACCATGCTGTTTATTTATCAGTATCTTGAATTGCCACATCTGTCAGCTGGATGGATTATATTGGCTAAGGAGAAATTCTCACTAACAGGGACTCATAAAACCAAAGGACAGATTTCCACCGGTCTAATGTCCATTGCTCCTGATTCTTGGCCAAGCAAGTCTCTTCTTATCATTGGTGTCCTTTAGTAGAGGTTTCTTTGCAGCAATCCAACCATGAAGGCCTGATTCACGCAGTCTCCTCTGAACAGTTGATGTTGATATGTGCCTGTTATTTGAACTCTGTGAATCATTTATTTGGGCTGCAATTTCTGAGGCTGGTAACTGTAATGACCGTATCCTCTGCAGCAGAGGTAACTCTGGGTCTTCCTTTCCTGTGGCAGTCCTCATGAAAGCCAGTTTCATCATAGCACTTGAAATTTTCAGAATTGACTGACCTTCTTGTCTTAAAGTAATGATGGACTGTCATTTCTCTTTGCTCATTTGAGCTTTTCTTGACATAATATGGACTTGGTATTTTACCAAATAGGGCTATCCACCCCTACCTTGTCACAACACAACTGATTAGTTCAAGCGCATTAAGGAGGAAAGAAATCCCACAAATGAACTTTTACCAAGCCACACCTGTTAATTGAAATGCATTCCAGGTGACTACCTCATGAAGCTGGTTGAGAGAATGCCAAGAGTATGCAAAGCTGTCATCAAGGCAAAGGGTGGCTACTCTGAAAAATATATATATTTTGATTTGTTTAACACTTTTTTAGTTACTACATGATTCCATATCTGTTATTTCATACTTTTGATGTCTTCACTATTATTCTACAATGTAGAAAATAGTCCAAATAAAGAAAAACCCTGAAATGAGTAGGTGTGTCCAAACATTTGACTGGTAGTGTAATAGCGTTTGCTCATTTGCTTGATTATTTTAAAGCTTTCACGAATTCACAAGGGAGGTCCATTCTCTTCTTCCTACCTGGACCAGACTCCACTTGTTAATTAGTGTTTGAAACCACAAACAATGAGTTGTTGTCTTTCAACTACATGGGTAGGATTTGTTCACACTTTGTTAACAAGGAAGGGGGCAGGGGCAGTGTTGGGTGTTTCATCCATATGAAACGTTGTTATGTTGCACCATTTTGGTGAAGTAAAGGTGGGCATCTCATTCCCAGAATAGACTCCAGAAGAAATTGCTGCTTTTTCAGGTCCCCGTAGCGCAATAACAAGTGATTTTAGGTGAAATGGAGCCGGACCATATGTTCCTTGTACTGTTGTGGGGATGATGTTGAGGCCGTATCTGTCAACTATCAAACACAGGCAGCCCAAACACCCTGTATCCATTGAAATATTCTGGACGCCCTCCACACTCTGTCTTAGATTCCCTCGGTGGAAACAGACTCATTTGTTCGTTTGCTATTGGAAGATGGATGGATTGTGGTGGGTTTACTAAAACGGTCATGCTTTGGGTTTTAGTAAACATCCTAAAACCCTGGAGGATGTTCCAGTGAAATAAGGGAAAGTCAACCAAAACAGGGGTCCTCCTGAGTTATATTTCTCACCTCTTTGCTGAACACAAATTGTGATACAAAATACATATAGGTATGGAAATGAAAATCCGATTTCATTCATTCATATATGGCACAGCTAAATTGTTTATATGGCTCAGCTGAATCATTTATATGGCTCAGCTGAATCATTTATATGGCTCAGCTGAATCATTTATATGGCACAGCTAAATTGTTTATATGGCTCAGCTGAATCATTTATATGGCTCAGCTGAATCATTTATATGGCTCAGCTGAATCGTTCAAATTATGAGAGGCTTTCTTATTTATCTACTATAACATGTCTCAGTAATCATGACCTTTTCCATTTGAGAAAGTGACACTGGCAGACATTTTAAACACACCGCAGAAATGATAGAGAATGTCCTTTGATGGTAATTACTGGATCGTAAATAGACTGTTTTTACGGGGCTGTTGTGTTGAACCTTGAGCAAACCAAACACAAGCCAAGCTTTCCTGGCAAGGCTGCTATATTGCTATTCAATGATAATTAAAACCAGTGACATATACATAGGCCGACTGTTTCTCTCCAAGTTAAAGCAAAGACTATTGTGGGTCCCAAATGGCACGCTACTCTTTTAGAAAAAAAGGGTTCCAAAATGGTTCTTTAGCTGTCCCCACAGGAGAACCATATTTGGCTCCAGGTAGAATCGTTTTTGGTTTCATGAAGGATTCTTCATGGAACCCAAACGAGTTCTAACTAGAACCAAAAATGGTTCTTCAAAGGGTTCTCCTATGGGGACAGCCAAATGGCCCTTTTAGGTACTAGAGAGCACCTTTTTTTGAAAGAGTGTATTCCCTATTTATTGCCCTTTGACCAGGGAACATCTGGCACTGGTGAAAAGAAGTGCACAAAATAGGGACTCAGGTGCCATTCAGGATGCACACTAGAAGTGTAAATAAAAGTTGATGTATTAAATGTTCATGCAGGCTGAGTGTGGCGCCATGGAAAGAGAACACAACTTCAAAACATTCCAAACGGATCAAGTGTCATATTCTGCCTGCGTTCTGACAGGACACATACTGTTACAGTGACCTGACTGGGCAATTGAGACAAATTGGGCGAAATGCAAAAGGTAAACAGGGGCTTTCTGTACCTATTTTGGTTGTTTTTGTTTTGAGAGTCATACTTCACCCCAGTGGCTTACTTGTACTTTCTGTAAACGAGGGGTTTGAAGTTCGAGCTCATTTGGATCGGCTACCTTTAAAAGGTGGACGTGTTTGCAGTGAAGCAGTGGCTAGCCAGTATGGTGCCTCTGTGCATGAGGCAGTGGAGATGCAGCTCGTTGGACGTAGTCTACTGGGCCACTGCAGAAGAGACATTGCGATGACAAATTGCAGATGTAATTGTTGGATATGTGATTCAGAAATTGTTCCTTTTGAAGCTTTCCTTTAAACATTTTTATTGGGGGGGGAGTTTTTCTCTACTTCAACCATTTATTATGTTTACCAAGGTTGTTAAGAGTACATTTCAGAGTAGGTTTTAAGAAAAGTATTACATTTTCATCAGGATTTCAGCTGAACAGGATCTAATACAGCATTCAGTCAACTGCAATATCTTAAGACAAGACAACAGTAATAATATGATGAATGATACAAGAAACACTGTCAGCATCCTGGTCCAATAACTAACCAGCACAATACCTACTCAATAACCATAACCATAACAGAATGATCATAATCATTACCTGATCTTTCAGTGTTTTTCAGCACAAAATAAATGACAGAATTTCTTACAAATGTATAACTTGCTGAAATTATGTGAGCCACCTCAGAAAATAAACTGCAATCAATTCATTCAATTTTGGGGACAATGAGAGTGGTGAACAAGAATGAATTGCATCACAGCGTTGTATAAGAAAACAGAGTGTTTTGAATTGGATGTGTCTGATTGGGCCCTCAACAATGATTGGGGTTCGAATGGCGTCACGAAGCCCAGAGCCCAGCTTGTTTAAAACACGCTAATCCAAGCGTGGAAAGCAGGACACTGAAATTGCAGGGCTTCTGAAAGGTGATCTGGCAGCAGAGCCATGGTCCAAGAGCCAGCGTTTACATAAGATAAATACAAATAATGCAGAACATACTAACAGAACCGGTCGCTAAGTAACCACGTATTTATCTTGTAGGAGCGAGACTGGTTCTTGTTATCGTCTGCCATTGATCTGTGCTGTTGCTAGTTTGCTAGCGTCATTTGAAGCCATGACACTCAGGAATTATAACGACTCAACAAAGAGAGTACTCAAAATAACATAACTTGATTTTCTCATCATTTAGAAAATGTGCTGAAATCTAACAGTCACTATAAAACTGTGGAAGTTGCATCATAATGATATCATTATCTATAAAACTGTGGAAGTTGCATCATAATGATATCATTCTCTATAAAACTGGAAGTTGCATCATAATGATATCATTCTCTATAAAACTGGAAGTTGCATCATAATGATATCATTCTCTATAAAACTGTGGAAGCTGTATCATAATGATATCATTCTCTATAAAACTGTGGAAGCTGTATCATAAGGATATCATTCTCTATAAAACTGTGGAAGTTGCATCATAATGATATCATTCTCTATAAAACTGTGGAAGCTGTATCATAATGATATCATTCTCTATAAAACTGTGGAAGCTGTATCATAATGATATCATTCTCTATAAAACTGTGGAAGTTGCATCATAATGATATCATTCTCTATAAAACTGTAGAAGCTGCATCATAATGATATCATTCTCTATAAAACTGTAGAAGCTGCATCATAATGATATCATTCTCTATAAAACTGTAGAAGCTGTATCATAAGGATATCATTCTCTATAAAACTGTGGAAGTTGCATCATAAGGATATCATTCTCTATAAAACTGTGGAAGTTGCATCATAAGGATATCATTTTCTAAAAGACAGTCACTTGTCATCACTTACACAGCACCCTGCACTTTACAATTCTAGACAAAATGTCTATAGGTATATCGTTGTCTGTATGTTCTAAAAGAGGTGTAAACGAAAGTGAGAAATCCTATGGATAGTCATAACACGTAGTGTGTGACATAGGAAAAGTTGCTGCTGCAGAGGCATATTTCCTCCACACAGAGAACGTTCCATCATCTCAGACTCTGGAGATGTGACTTCAGTCTCTGTCCATTAGCCAATGGGACCCGACACCCTCGTCCTGCACGTCTGCAACCGGCTGCACTACCACTAATCAGCATGTGTCTATGGCTTTATGCAAACCACAGTGTGGATTTCAGCTGTGGCCTGATGAACTCTTCCATGGCTCCACATGTGGACTTTGTAGGTTGGAACACCTCAGCCAGGACCTGTCAGTTCCTGTTCCAAGCCATCCTCGTCTAAATGGATCCTGATTGGCTGTTTAGACAGGGAAGTGTGCGAAAGTTTGAAGTGGGAGAGGTTGAATCAGAATCAGTATCGCTCATTGGAGTGTAACATCATTTTTGCTGAATATGCCAAACCACAGATGTACGTTTTGATAAATAATGATGTTGAAACACATCAGTTTTTTTTTATATATATAAAAGAGCAACATGAATTGAAAAATGTTACAACTAGGGTACATTCTTGGGTGTTGCTGTTTACCCTCATCATAAGGCATCAAATCATAATGTTTCTTTGGTTGAATCTCAATCATATTCAATAAATCTAATGGCATGCAAATCTACACATTCAAACATTCTGACAAGATTCACGCTCTAACTAAGCTCTGTAAAGTGTTTTTGTTGTGTTATTTTATATCTGTCAGGTCTGGAGTGTGTTTGATTAGTTTTGACGCTCTAGCCCTGTTTAGACCTGGTTCTAGCATACAGCTTGTGCCCTGATCTTGTCCACATTCTGATTGTGTAGACGACTAAAAGACTCATTGGGATCAGATCTTATACTGTAAGTGTAAACAGACAAGATCGGGTCATGTTCAGGACCAGATCAGGAAAAAGGACGCATGTTAAGGGCAGGTATAAACAGGTGACTCCACCTCGGTCTAGTCTCTGTTTTGTCCACCTCGTGTCCTTCTGACTGACGTACAACAGGGTCATGGTCATTAGGCACCAAAGTGGATAAAACAGTCAGAAATGGAGTGAAACAGGGATGTACTCACTGAAATTGTCCAGTAGGAATCACACGTTTTAGTTTTAAGCTATTTAACAATAATGGTAATGTGTAGAGGTCATAGACACATTCATCAGCTCTAAGGTGGTTAGTAATACGGCCACTTGTTTCTTTTGTAGCTTTTATGAATCTAGTGTGCCTCGTATTAATGCTGGAGCCATGGGATGACCAGACCAGAGTGTCGGGCCGGGGACTTCATATTTTTCCAGTCGTCTCAAGCTGGTGGATTTAGTGGCTGTGAAAGGCAGTGTTCTGGCAGCTCAGGACACCGAGCCCCTCTGTGTCCCCACGGTTTGTTACAGAGTCACTCACACTCTGCCCTCACACACAGCCTGGCTCTCACATCTGGGGCTGTGGTGTGTGTGTGTGTGTGTGTGTGTGTGTGTGTGTGTGTGTGTGTGTGTGTGTGTGTGTGTGTGTGTGTGTGTGTGTGTGTGTGTGTGTGTGTGTGTGTGTGTGTGTGTGTGTGTGTGTGTGTGTGTGTGTGTGTGTGTGTGTGTGTGTGTGTGTGTGTGTGTGTGTGTGTGTGTGTGTGTGTGTGTGTGTGTGTGTGTGTGTGTGTGTGTGTGTGTGTGGATGCAATGCACTACATTGCATCCAAAGGTAAATCTGTTCCACTCCCATTCCATGCCAATCAAGGCCAAAATAGTTTCTGTTTTTTCAATAAATGTTAAAAGTCATGTAATTTTAAATGTCCAAATACATTGATTAATCATCATTTCAACTGGAATGTAGTGTCTAGTAATCACCAGCAGAAACACTCCACATGGGAAAGACTGTAACACGAGATGGCCTAATTAGCCACTTTATGTTTCACCTTAATTAGAAAGAAATAATGATTCCAATGCCGACCTATGAAAATGAAAATACACTGTGTCCTTTACCTCAGGACCAATGGTAGCCAATTAGAAAGTAAATTCACTGATTTATACTAGTGTAAACACTCCCTCAAATCATTACAATAAACAAATCAAATCAACATTAGCCTATGGAACAGTAGGAGAATTTACGCTTCATTAAAAGCCAATGTTGTTGGAAGTACATCATGAAATACTTACCTTCACTAATTACCATGGGAGACCCCTTTGGTTTCACTAATGTAAATATACAGATGAAAGAACATGTTTTCCCTGATTGGAACAAGAGAGACTTCCCGTGATTAGAACGGACTCACAAATCACCTTCGATGCTCTCGTCTGGAACTGGAACGTCCTACTCTGACCCCAAGCAGGACTGAACACATACTTCTTACCCGTTAGAATCACACCTCTCAATACAATGTCATTACTGTACTGCATGTTAAATGTTAGAATACCGCATAAAGAATTACACAGTTCACAATTTGCCATCTTCCACCCTGAAAGGGATTGCCACCAAATACTATATCATTATGAAGACAACAACTCTTGCAATGTTGTAAATGTGCTTTAAATAAAACGAGAAATTATATGAAACTATATCAATGCAAAATGCTGAGTCTGCAGAGACGTTTTGCTGAAGAAGCTACGGTCTCTAATCATTGTTGTTTTACCAAACAGAGATAAGTGTTTCATGTGCAGACTGTCTCCCCTTGACCTTGTGTCTCTTTCTAATACAGAAAGTAACGTGTTGTCAGCCACAGCTGGCCGCCACATACGCCTCTGTCTTCTGGTATCTGTCCAAACGGACACAGAAGCAGGAATGAAAGATTAAAAAGGGTTACACAAAACGAATACAAGATTAAAAAAAGAGGGCCATCTAGTTTGTACTAAGCACCGTGGCTGCATAATGATTTCACCTGCTAGGCCCCAGATATAGACTTTCTTTAAGGTTTGTATTCCACAAAAGATAGATCATAACTATCAAAACAGCCTTACAGTTGTAGCATGTGTTCGAGATCCCTGCAGGAATTGAACCCTCAATCTTGCCTGGACAAAGCTCTAACCAACTGAGCCACACAGAATTAATAATCATCTTATATTCATTGTAGTGCTAAAGGCTTCCAAGAACAGCTCTTAAGCTCTTGCCTTTTGAAGACAGGATCCCAAAGGATAAACTAGTTGTTTGGCAAGCCACAATGGCTAATAGCATCGGAGTCTGTGGTAGATTTGTGGGTGAGTTTGACACCTGGACTTGGAACCACATTCCAGAGAGCCAGGCAGTTACCCTTCCGAAGCCCTTCCCCTTTGGTAGGCAGGTCCGGGGGGTTGTAACAGGGGGATAACAGTAAATAAAAGAGAGTGGGTCCAACTGGGAAACTGACCTTTGGTAGGCAGGTCCGGGGGTTGTAACAGGGGGATAACAGTAAATAAAAGAGAGTGGGTCTAACTGGGGGACCTTTGGTAGGCAGGTCCGGGGGTTGTAACAGGGGATAACAGTAAATAAAAGAGAGTGGGTCTAACTGGGTCCACTGACCTTTGGTAGGCACAGCGGGATAACAGTAAATAAAAGAGAGTGGGTCTAACTGGGGAACTGACCTTTGGTAGGCAGGTCCGGGGGTTGTAACAGGGGATAACAGTAAATAAAAGAGAGTGGGTCTAACTGGGGATAACAACAGTAACAGTAAATAAAAGAGAGTGGGTCTAACTGGGGAACTGACCTTTGGTAGGCAGGTCCGGGGGTTGTAACAGGGGGATAACAGTAAATAAAAGAGGTGGGTCTAACTGGGGAACTGACCTTTGTAACAACTGGGTAACTGACCTTTGGTATAACAGTAAATAAAAAAAGAGAGTGGGTCTAACTGGGGAACTGACCTTTGGTAGGCAGGTCCGGGGGTTGTAACAGGGGGATAACAGTAAATAAAAGAGAGTGGGTCTAACTGGGGAACTGACCTTTGGTAGGCAGGTCCGGGGTGTAACAGGGGGATAACAGTAAATAAAAGAGAGTGGGTCTAACTGGGGAACTGACCTTTGGTAGGCAGGTCCGGGGGTTGTAACAGGGGATAACAGTAAATAAAAGAGGATGGGTAACACCTTTGTAGGCAAACAGCGGGATAACAAAATAAAAGAGAGTGGGTCTAACTGGGGAACTGACCTTTGGTAGGCAGGTCCGGGGGGTTGTAACAGGGGGATAACAGTAAATAAAAGAGAGTGGGTCTAACTGGGGAACTGACCTTTGGTAGGCAGGTCCGGGGGGTTGTAACAGGGGATAACAGTAAATAAAAGAGAGTGGGTCTAACTGGGGAACTGACCTTTGGTAGGCAGGTCCGGGGTTGTAACAGGGGATAACAGTAAATAAAAGAGAGTGGGTCTAACTGGGTAACTGACCTTTGGTAGGCAGGTCCGGGGGTTGTAACAGCAGGATAACAGTAAATAAAAGAGAGGTCTAACTGGGGAACTGACCTTTGGTAGGCAGGTCCGGGGGTTGTAACAGGGGGATAACAGTAAATAAAAGAGAGTGGGTCTAACTGGGGAACTGACCTTTGGTAGGCAGGTCCGGGGGTTGTAACAGCAATAACAGTAAATAAAAGAGAGTGGGTCTAACTGGGGAACTGACCTTTGGTAGGCAGGTCCGGGGGTTGTAACAGGGGATAACAGTAAATAAAAGTCCGGGGTCTAACTGGGGAACTGACCTGTAACAGGGGGATAACAGTAAATAAAAGAGAGTGGGTCTAACTGGGGAACTGACCTTTGGTAGGCAGGTCCGGGGGTTGTAACAGGGGGATAACAGTAAATAAAAGAGAGTGGGTCTAACTGGGGAACTGACCTTTGGTAGGCAGGTCCGGGGATAACAGTAAATAAAAGAGAGTTGTAACAGGGGGATAACAGTAAATAAAAGAGAGTGGGTCTAACTGGGGAACTGACCTTTGGTAGGCAGGTCCGGGGGGTTGTAGGGGATAACAGTAAATAAAAGAGAGTGGGTCTAACTGGGGAACTGACCTTTGGTAGGCAGGTCAGGGGATAACAGTAAATAAAAGGGTTTTGTAACAGGTCCGGGATAACAGTAAATAAAAGAACTGGGGAGTGGGTCTAACTGGGGAACTGACCTTTGGTAGGCAGGTCCGGGGGTTGTAACAGGGGATAACAGTAAATAAAAGAGAGTGGGTCTAACTGGGGGATAAGGTCAGTAAAGTAAAAAAAGAGAGTGGGTCTAACTGGGGAACTGACCTTTGGTAGGCAGGTCCGGGGGTTGTAACAGGGGATAACAGTAAATAAAAGAGAGTTCTAACTGGGGAACTGACCTTTGGTAGGCAGGTCCGGGGGGGGATAACAGTAAATAAAAGAGAGTGGGTCTAACTGGGGAACTGACCTTTGGTAGGCAGGTCCGGGGGGTTGTAACAGCAGGATAACAGTAAATAAAAGAGAGTGGGTCTAACTGGGGAACTGACCTTTGGTAGGCAGGTCCGGGGGGTTGTAACAGGGGGATAACAGTAAATAAAAGAGAGTGGGTCTAACTAACTGACCTTTGGTAGGCAGGTCCGGGGGTTGTAACAGGGGGATAACAGTAAATAAAAGAGAGTGGGTCTAACTGGGGAACTGACCTTTGGTAGGCAGGTCCGGGGGTAACAGGGGGATAACAGTAAATAAAAGAGAGTGGGTCTAACTGGGGAACTGACCTTTGGTAGGCAGGTCCGGGGGTTGTAACAGGGATAACAGTAAATAAAAGAGAGTGGGTCTAACTGGGGAACTGACCTTTGGTAGGCAGGTCCGGGGTTGTAACAGGGGGATAACAGTAAATAAAAATAGAGTGGGTCTAACTGGGGAACTGGGGGCAACCGGGGTGACCAGTTGTAAGGTCCGGGGGTTGTAACAGGGGGATAACAGTAAATAAAAGAGAGTGGGTCTAACTGGGGAACTGACCTTTGGTAGGCAGGTCCGGGGGGTTGTAACAGCGGGATAACAGTAAATAAAAGAGAGTGGGTCTAACTGGGGAACTGACCTTTGGTAGGCAGGTCCGGGGGTTGTAACAGGGGGATAACAGTAAATAAAAGAGAGTGGGTCTAACTGGGGAACTGACCTTTGGTAGGCAGGTCCGGGGGGTTGTAACAGGGGGATAACAGTAAATAAAAGAGAGTGGGTCTAACTGGGGAACTGACCTTTGGTAGGCAGGTCCGGGGGGTTGTAACAGTGGGATAACAGTAAATAAAAGAGAGTGGGTCTAACTGGGGAACTGACCTTTGGTAAGGTCCGGGGGTTGTAACAGGGGATAACAGTAAATAAAAGAGAGTGGGTCTAACTGGGGAACTGACCTTTGGAGGCAGGTCCGGGGGGTTGTAACAGGGGGATAACAGTAAATAAAAGAGAGTGGGTCTAACTGGGGAACTGACTTTTGGTAGGCAGGTCCGGGGGGTTGTAACAGCAGGATAACAGTAAATAAAAGAGAGTGGGTCTAACTGGGGAACTGACCTTTGGTAGGCAGGTCCGGGGGGTTGTAACAGGGGATAATAGTAAATAAAAGAGAGTGGGTTTAACTGGGGAACTGACCTTTGGTAGCCCAGGTCAAACAGCTGTGCTGAAGGCCCATAATGACCTGGGTCATGTTTATTAGGCAACAGGACTGAAACAGAGTGACTACCTGGACTTGTCCAATACGAACTTGACATTGTTTTTGTATTGTAATACACTTTGAAGCGTGTTCTGTTGTGTGCCTGAGGGCTCTATTCAGTCTGTTTCACTGAAGCGTTACAGATTCCGCAATAGACATGTAAAGGTCATTTCTGATTCAGCGTTCATATGCAGCGTTCACCGTGAATGATGTCTGCGCTAAAAGCGGGAACATTTCCTTTAAATTTCAATCACTCTGTAAAGCTGAACTTCCGCAATGTGGATTGAATAGAGCCCCTAATTAAATTGATCCTGGTAACACTAAGTGAAAAGGTTGAGGTCTTTCCCGTGAGATGCAGTGTCTAATCAATAATGATCTGAAGTAATTGGTTTAACATTTCAAATCCATATCTGTCCCTTTTCTTCCAAATATCTGTTATTTTACATTGCAGTGCTTTACAATAGAGTGCTGCTCAGCCATTTGATAAATTAAACACCACAATTTGTTTCTCTAATGATGTCATATATTCTATACGTCATTATTGGATGTAACAGTATTCACCAATTTCAATGTCTTAAAAAAAGAGTACAGACACTGTGTATTTGGAGTCCTTAAAGTATTCTCTATAATGTGTAAATGTTTCCAACAGTCATTCCATTCATAATGTGTTCATTCATAATGTGTTCATTCATTATGTGTTCAGGCCCCAATCTGCAGCATCATTGGTCAGGTTTCATAATGAGGGCATATGATGTCTCACTCACATATAGTTCTCATCATCCGGCTATTAGTCTGAGTAAATAGGCCTTGTCTTCTCCCATGGACAGGAAATGCATGCATTACCCCTCACTTCCCACTCATGAATCAGTTGCTGAAAAAGAACCAGGACAGCTCAAGATAAGTGGCTGGTTTTAATGAATAGGGTGAATAAGGGAAAGTGCAAAGCTATTGTTTGGTTGGGGAATTTATCTCTGAGAGAGGGGACAATGTCCCTTTCATTGTTGTCCCTGTGGTCCCCAGAGGCCCCTAGAGTCAAGTTCATCGCCAGGAATCAATAGGGGACGCTGAGGGGACGTGGAGGCCAGGGGCCCCAGCAGTCATAGGTCATAGGTCAAACCTGTGGGAGGACGTGAGTGTGTGAGGAGGGGGAGAGGAGGATGTGGATGTGTGAGGAAGGTCGGGGAGATCTGTCCTCCGACAAATGCCTCAAAGCACCGGAACTCCTGCACCTCCCTTGTGAACTCTGACCCCTGCATATAAAATATGACTCCTGTGTCATATTAATAGCGAGAGATTAAGACGGCCACAAGCAGGCCCTGAAAAGCACCAACGTCATCACCTTCAACGCCTGCCGACACCATGTGGTGGTATTACACTGGAGGGCGATGAAGGAAAGACTCCAACCAATATATAAGACTTCCTATAAAACACAGTCACAGACCAACAGAGTGTGGGAGTTCATCCAGATTGTTCCAAGTCAGTGTCTAACGTTTCCGGAGCATTCCCTCAGTGTTATTGGTAAGGTAACATTTTTTGCCGCAGTCTGACCCTATTAAAAATAGAAAATAGAGAGTCAAAATGTAATTTATCTCCATGGAAACATTTGTATTGTCTGTATCCATGATCTAGAACACTTCCCAAATGGCCCACAGCTGAAGGGAGAGCAGTATGTAGGAGTATGGAGGACTATGGAGGACTATGAAGGAGGCTGGAGCAATATGGAGGACTATGGAGGAGTATGGAGGACTATGGAGGAGTATGGAGCAGTATGGAGGACTATGGAGGAGTATAGAGGACTATGGAGGAGTATGGAGGACTATGGAGGAGTATGGAGGACTATGGAGGAGTATGGAGCAGTATGGAGGAGTATGGAACAGTATGGAGCAGTATGGAGGTCTATGGAGGACTATGGAGGAGTATGGAGCAGTATGGAGGACTATGGAGCCGTATGGAACAGTATGGAGCAGTATGGAGGACTATGGAGCAGTATGGAACAGTATGGAGCAGTATGGAGGACTATGGAGGACTATGGAGGAGTATGGAGCAGTATGGAGGACTATGGAGGACTATGGAGGACTATGGAGCAGTATGAAGGACTATGGAGGAGTATGGAGGAGTATGGAGGAGTATGGAGGAGTATGGAGGAGTATGGAGGAGTATGGAACAGTATGGAGCAGTATGGAGGTCTATGGGGGAGTATGGAGCAGAAACACGCAAGCACACACACACACACACACACACACACACACACACACACACACACACACACACACACACACACACACACACACACACACACACACACACACACACACACACACACACACACACACACACACACACACACACACACACACACACACACAGTTTACACCTGGTGATATGGTTCCTATCAATCTACAGTAATCAGAGCGACACTGACACCTGTTCAACACCCAGTTTACACCTGGTGACATGGTTCCTATCAATCTACAGCAATCAGAGCTACACAGACACCTGTTCAACACCCAGTTTACACCTGGTGACATGGTTCCTATCAATCTACAGTAATCCCAGCTCCATGTCTGTATAGTGCCTACTGGCAAAGACAGCCATAAAGAATAGAAAATGGTGACTTAAAAAAAAATTATATATATTTTTACAAGAGAAACGTATATATGACAAGCTGGGGTTTTCCTGTCAAATAGCAGGGGAACGTAGTGAATGCCACCAGAAAAACATGTGTAGCCCTGGGAGTGTCTGCATGACATCTTGAAACCAGCCTGTCACACTGGACACATAGCAGCTACACTCAGTATCTCTCCGCTTAGATACAGAGTTCCTTTACCTCCTCATGCACAGGATTGGGGAGAAACGTGTATGCTCTATGCATCAGATCATTGCTGGGTAACACCTAAAGTATGCTGCACGGTGTACATTTTAGGACCTCCTACAGAGTAGGGATGTCCTAAAATGTACAACGTACCACTGAGCATCTATAAGGGGAATGTGAAGAAAAATAAACAGGATTACCAGTCCAGGAAACAGCAAAGGAATGATTCATTCACAACAGCAGTCTGGAACATGCGTATCTCTTCTTAGTGTTAGCATGAGAGAGCAGCCCACTACACTACTGTCTGTCTGTGTCTGGTTCATAACAGACCCTGTAGAACACCTGTCACCACGCCCACTACACTAGACTGTCTGGAGGACAAAAACTGGAAAAACACAATAGTGTTTGTGTGTGGGGTGGGTGGGTGGAGATTGTGATTGTGAGTGTGTGTGTGTGTGTGTGTGTGTGTGTGTGTGTGTGTGTGTGTGTGTGTGTGTGTGTGTGTGTGTGTGTGTGTGTGTGTGTGTGTGTGTGCGTGCGTGCGTGTGTGTGCGTGTGTGCGTGTGTGTGTGCGTGTGTGTGTGTGTGTGTGTGTGCATGTACAGTACATTTGGAAAGTATTCAGACCCGTAGACTGTTGTTACATTACAGCCTTATTTTTTTCCCTCATCAATCAACACACAATACCTTCATAATGACAAAGTGAAAACAGATAGAAATGTTAGCAAAAATGTATAAAAAATGTAAAACTGAAATACCTTATTTACATAAGTATTCAGACCCTTTGCTTTGAGACTGGAAATTGAGCTCAGGTACATCCTGTTTCCATTGAAATGTTTCTACACCTGTAGTTAGTTAAATCGATTGGACACGCTTGTTACACAAAAGAAAAGGGACTGGGTTTGAGTGAAAGAGCGGGAAGACTGAGGCACAAAGGGCGAAGCTGTGCTATGGTAAATACAGTATCTTATGCATTCTAAATTACCGCCCATTTGGAAAAGGAAAATGCAATAAATATTTACTCTGAGCTGCGCTTCGGTAGGTTGGTGGTAGATGGAAGGCCGTGTTGCCAAACCGAGCCCTTTGAAGAATGTCTATGGTGGTCAATTGGATACATTGTAGTAACATTGTTGATAGACGGGATACTCTATCTGTTCCTTCCTAACCCTCATTTGGAGCGGCTGTTGCTAACTCAACGGCTAGGAGGTATCACTTTTGTAGTGAATAAGAGTTCAAAGTTCATACCATTCACAACCAAGCTCACGCTGATGTTGGCTTCGTTCTGTAGTTATTATCTGAACCATTTTGACATCGGACCGTCGTCCTCACATCCTCGGAACAGGAGGTTATATTGTCATCAAGGCTTTATATAGGAAGGGAGAGAAGGGCGTGTTTGAAAAGTTTTTTAGCCCATGTCCCTTCACAGGGGCGGACAACTGATTGAGCAGAGCCCTACCTTATGAAAACCCAAATCTCACATTTTAGAAGCTAAAATCACATTTCATCCCATCACGAATAATTTCATATTCAAACATTTAAATTGAACAACAATTCCATATCAATCCGAGAACTCCGATGTGTAGACTTTCCACTGTAGAGTTCTCTAGCCATTGATGAGAATGTCTCAGATGACAACCGACCTGACATCATATTCATTAAGTACCACCGCATATGTTCAATTGGTCGAATTACCAGAATATAGTTTATTTCCCTCCACCTTCTGATGTTCCCAGAATCTCTATGTTAACCAAGGTGTTTGCAAATGCAACATCAGTAGGGTAGAGAGGAAAAAGGGGGGAAGAGGTATTTATGATGGTCATAAACCTACCCAGGCCAACGTCATGACATCAGTAAAAGGCACATGACAGCCTGCTTGGAATTTGCCAAAAGGCACCTAAAGGACTCTCAGAACATGAGAAACAAGATTCTCTGGTCTTAGATGAAACCAAGATTTAACTCTTTGGCCTGAATGCCAAGTGTAACGTCTGGTGGAAACCTGGCACCATCCCTATGGTGAAGCATGGTGGTTGCAGCATCATGCTGTGGGGATGTTTTTCAGCGGCAGGGACTAAGAGACTATTCAGGATCAAGGGAAAGATGAACGGAGCAAAGTACAGAGAGATCCTTGATGAAAATCTGCTCCAGAGGGCTCAGGACCTCAGACTGCACACAGCCAAGACAACGCACGAGTGGCTTAGGGACAAGTCTCTGAATGTCCTTGAATGGCCCAGCCAGAGCCCGGACTTGAACCCGATCAAACATCTCTGTAGAGACCCGAAAAATTGCTTTGTATTGATTCTCCCTATCCAACCTGACAGAGCACGATAGGATCTGCAAAGAAGAATGGGAGAAACTCCCCAAATACAGGTGGGGCAAGCTTGTAGTGTCATGCTCAAGAAGACTCAAGGCTGCAATCGCTGCCAAAGGTGCTTCAACAGAGTACTGAGTAAAGAGTCTGAATACTTACGTAAATATGATATTTACGTTTATTTTTTCATGCATTTTGTGTTGTCATGATAGGGTATTGTGTATACATTGATGAATTCTTTGGGAGGGGGGGGGGGTCTATTTTAGAATACGGCTGTAACTTAATTAACAAAATGTGGAATATGTCAAGGGGTCTGAATACTTTCCGAATGCACTGCATGTGTCCGTGCATGTGCATGTATGTACGTTGTGTATGCATGATTGTGTGATGAGTTGTATGCGTAATATATTTTGAATAGTATTCCATCTATTACCAACGACTAGTCTCAGTGATAACTAACTGCAGGGGAAAATATATATATTTATGTTCAATCTAATAAATAGGTTGAATGCTCAGTTATTAAAGCAAACATGGGGATGACCACAAACGACTTCCAAAATAGCTGAATATGTTTTTCCACTGGATTATTTGCAGGCCATATGTTTGGTAAAAGGAGAACGCCCTCCACCCTTCTGGAACATTTTAAAGGGGCAATCTGGGATTGGTACATCACTTTTTTTTAAACATTAAATGAAATATGTGTAGTTATTTATTCTTTATCTTACCCCATCAGAACTCAAAATACAAGCTTATCTTATTTTATTCCCATTTTTTTTGTAAACAATGCAATTGTAAATCAACACTGTATAGCTTAAAAATATGCTTAAAACTAAACTTTTGATTTTACCCAAAAAGGTGTTCGGGTGACCACTTTCTTGTTGTTTAAATCCCTGACTGTCACTTTAAAAGTGATTTTTTTCCTTTTTTGTGCACTGGAGACTTACTTGAGGGTAAATGTGGATCAGATAAATGAACTTCTCACCACTGTGTACTGCAGGAGGATGGGTGACAGTTTAAGGCTGTAATTACAGTGAAATACAGTCGGAGGTAGGAGAAAGGGTGTGTGCAGCCTCCAGGTAGGAACACAGCTAATTATAGAGCAGTCAGGTAATAGTATCTTTGTTGACTCACAGAAAGGCAATGTGAATGCAACGGTTGGTTTATGAGGAAATTAGTTGTTGATTTAATATGATGTGTGGTGAATGGTGGAGGAGAGTTTAGAGACGTTTAGACAAGGAAACCAGTATGGGGGATGAAAACGTGTGTAAAACTAAACATTCTGAGCAAATTATATGCTGTGTTTCTTTACACAGAAACCCATTTCAACAATAAACATCAAACTTAACTGTTGTCTGTTGTCACAGAATAAATAAGCCACAATCAAGGACAAGTTTTACTTGTTAGATTTACAATCATAGGGTTCCACAATTGGCAGAAAAGTTTAATATTACAATTATTATTGTTATAATATAACAATAACAATTCGACACATTTGTTTATATAGATTCTATATGCAAATGTAGCAGGATTTTGTAAACCATAATTGCGTGATGAGTAACAATCTTTGAGAAAAGAAGACTTGCTTTACCTAGGCTTTAGCTAGGCTCAAGCTGATACCTAGGCTTTAGCTAGGCTCAAGCTGATACCTAGGCTTTAGCTAGGCTCAAGCTGATACCTAGGCTGTAGCTAGGCTCAAGCTGATACCTAGGCTTTAGCTAGGCTCAAGCTAATACCTAGGCTTTAGCTAGGCTCAAGCTGATACCTAGGCTTTAGCTAGGCTCAAGCTGATACCTAGGCTTTAGCTAGGCTCAAGCTGATACCTAGGCTTTAGCTAGGCTCAAGCTGATACCTAGGCTTTAGCTAGGCTCAAGCTGATACCTAGGCTTTAGCTAGGCTCAAGCTGATACCTAGGCTTTAGCTAGGCTCAAGCTGATACCTAGGCTTTAGCTAGGCTCAAGCTGATACCTAGGCTTTAGTTAGGCTCAAGCTGATACCTAGGCTTTAGCTAGGCTCAAGCTGATACCTAGGCTTTAGCTAGGCTCAAGCTGATACCTAGGCTTTAGCTAGGCTCAAGCTAATACCTAGGCTTTAGCTCAGCAGGCTAACACAGTTTTGTGGGAGACAGAAGGTGCAGTCTGCCACACAGAGACCTTTATAAGCCAGCATGTCCACCAGCCATCTCAGAGAAACTAGTAGATTAGAGACGCAAGCCAACAACATGCCAATTCACTGACTTTGGCAAATATTTGACGTGCCAAGGCCTGTGTTTGCTTTCTCACCATCAGTACCATCAGCACAAAGTCCATTTGAAATACATGTGTTTGTCACACCAGTGACACACATTTGGATTGGCTGGTCTTACACTAAGGACTTGATGTACCAGAATCCGTCTAGATGCATTGAGAGGTGAAAAAGTCCCCCTTAGAGCTGCAGGGGTAAAAGTTTCCGCTGTCTGATCGGCACATGCTCAGATAATAGGTCAGGCCTCCCAAACCACACATGAGTAAACTGTGTGACAGTTGTGGAAGAATGCTCAATTTCACACTGATCCCAAAAGGAAATGTAAAACACATGGAATATGAAAAGTGTACAATTACTGTGTACGGGCTGTTGTGATGAGGTTAGGAAAGATGATCTTATTATCCAAGTTGTGGGGTTAAAGGATGGCTCTTTTCACGCCCACATACAGTAATGACACATTTTCACAATGTCCATATTAGTCACACAGGTCTTAATATAGACACCGTGCAGCTTATTGTGAGATAGTTGATGTTTCAAATATGGAGGACAGACGAGAGGTCAATCGTTTTACTGTACATTATGGCAAAGCCATCCTAGATATGACTATTTTACCTTTTATACACACATATATATTATCATACTTTGTTTGTAATGTATCTACTGAAACAAGAACCATCTTCATGACATGTTCTAATGAGATGTACAACAGTTGTTCCTACCAAGTTCCCCGAGTCTCCAACATAGACCTCTTTGTACTGTTCATGCCTAGCAGGCATATTCACTGCATGTATCATTTACAATCCAAGTTTACAATCCAGGTTATTACTATCGGTCAGGACAACACATTAGAGTGGAAACAGCCCTTTGGATTATGTTATTTCTTAAGTAGTTTGCTCTGATGTCTGTGACTGATGGTCAGGTCAAAATGTCGACAGTTTAACAGGAAAACAAGATGCTCTGGCCCTAAATGTGGAGAATTCTCTACATGTGGTTTAACAGGATTCAGGAATATAAAATGACATATGATGTACAGCGAGGTCTTGGATTACATTTTGTTACTACCATGAAAGAGTCAACCATGAAACTAGCTGAACTTTTTTTGTCCAGCCCCTCTTGTCCAAGTGTCCTCAGGTTGGCGTTTATTTTCTTGTCCTGGAGGCAGAACTGAGCGATTCCCCCTTAGATAGGTCAGATGAAAAGTCCAAATTGGTGATATTGTAAAAATGTATGAAAACAAATGAGCTTTTTGTTCTTAATTTAAGTTTAGGGTTAGGCTATATGGTTAGGGATAAAACAGTGGAGGCTGCTGAGGGGAGGACGGCTCATAATAATGGCTGGAACGGAGCAAATGGAATGGCATCAAATACATGGAAACCATGGAAACCATGTGTTTGATGTTGTTGATACCTTTCCAACTATTCCGCTCCAGCCATTACCACATGCCCGTCCTCCTCAGTTGAAGTGACCACCAGCCTCCAGATTTGATGACTTTGTGGCTGTGCCAGCTGGGGACCACTTTGCAGAGGTGCCTCCAGAAGAAGATTAATTGAAAAAGGAAAGCTGAAACAAGATGCTGTAAGACATGATATATTGTCACCTTATTAAAAATAATCTTCAATGTGTTTTGTTTCTGCTTTGTTTTCCAGAAAATGTGATTGTTTACACATTATCTTTAAGCTATTCAGTCTCCCTGGTAACACTAAAGCGATTCAGTAATTTTCTGAATGTACAGTGCCTTCGGAAAGTATTCAGACCCTTTGACTTTTTCCACATTTTTTACATTGCAGCCTTATTCTAAAGTTGATTAAATAACTGGAAAATCCTCAGAAATCTACACACAATACCCCATAATGACAAAGTTAAAACAGGTTTTTAGATATTTTTGCAAAGAATAAACAATACCTTAAATACCTTATTTACATGAGAATTCAGCTCCTTTGCTATGAGACTCGAAATTGAGCTCAGGTGGATCCTATTTCCATTGTCCATCCTTGAGATGTTTCTACAACTTGATTGAAGTCCACCTGTGCTAAATTCAATCGATTGGACATGATTTGGAAAGGCACAAACCTGTCTATATAAGGTCCCAAAGTTAACAGTGGATGTCAGAGCAAAAACCAAGCCATGAGTTCTAAGGAATTGTCCGTAGAGCACAGAGACAGGATTGTATCGAGGCACAGATCTGGCACAGATTCTAAATGGAAGATGTCTTGAACCACCATGACTCTTACTAGAGCTGGCCGCCCAGCTATATTGAATAATCAGGGGAGAAGGGCCTTGGTCAAGGAGGTGACCAAAAACCTGATGGTCACACTGACAGAGCTCTAGAGTTCCACTGTAGAGATAGGAGAACCTTCCAGAAGGACATCCATCTCTGCAGTACTCTACCAATCAGGCCTTTATGGTAGAGTGGCCAGATGGAAGCCACTCTTCAGTAAAAGGCACATGACAGCCCACTTGGAGTTTGCCAAAAGTCACCTAATGACTCTCAGACCATGAGAAACCAGATTTGATAAAACCACGATTGAACTTTTTGGCCTGAATGCCAAGTGTCACATCTGGAGGAAATCTGGCACCATCCCTACGGTGAAGCATGTTTGTGGCAGCATCATCCTGTGGGGATGTTTCTCAGCGGCAGGGACTGGGAGACTAGTCAGGAGAGGCAAAGATGTACAGAGAGATCCGATCCTTGAGGAAAACCTGCTCCAGAGCTCTCAGGACCTCAGACCTTTCAACAGTAAAATGACCCTAAGCACACAGCCAAGACAACACAGGAGTGGCTCCGGGACAAGTCTCTGAGCCTGGATTTAAACCCATGGAACATCTCTGGAGTGACCTAAAAATAGCTGTGCAGCAACGCTCCCAATCCAACCTGACAGAGCTTGAGAGGATATGCAAAGAATGGGAGAAACTCCCCAAATGCAGGTGGGCCAAGCTTGTAACGTCATACACAAGAATATTCAAGGCTGTAATCACTGCCAAAGGTGCCTCAACAAAGTCCTGAGTAAAGGGTCTGAATACTTATGTAATTGTGATATTTCAGTTTTTTATTAGCAAAAAAAAACAGTTTTTGCTTTGTCAATTATGGGGTGTTGTGTGTAGGTTGATGAGGGACAAAACTATTCAATCAATTTTAGAATGAGGATGTAACTTAATAACAAAATGTGTAAAAAGTGAAGGGGTCTGAATATTCTGTGAAGTCACTGTATCATTATCTAACCACAGCATTTCATCAGTTTACTATGTATGACTACTGTACTTCAGGGTTCAGAAGCCCAGCTCTAAATATGTCACACGTTATGCCATCCAATAAGGTCTATGTATTTCACACAGTGTAACTATGTAGAGTAACACACTGGGAGTCAAAATGTCTCATGTGGTGTTCTGAAGTAGTAAAGTCTCCTCATGGTCAGTAGACATAACTGAGTCCTTGATTTGTCTTGTTTAAAAAAAGACTGTCCATTTTTCTCCCAATGTGGTTCAGTACCTTGTCTGTGGTCGTCCTGTCCCAGCTTGATGCCTTCCAAATAAAAGAGAAGGTAAAACGCACAATTTATTATATACCTACTTTTACATTTGAAATGTCAACAAGGGAGAATGGACAAGCTTGTCGCCCATAAACCCCCTAAAAATAACAGCTCTGTCAGCGTTGATAGCCTTCCTGTCTGATTACTTGGAGGCCTGGGGGGTTTGATTGGCCAGTTTTCCATCTGAGAGACAGAGGATCCTTTACATTACAGCAAATCACACAGGCCTCTAGTGGACTAGAGTCCTGGGCTACTGGTGAAATCACACAGACATCTAGTGGACTAGAGTCCTGGGCTACTGGTGAAATCACACAGACATCTAGTGGACTAGAGTCCTGGGCTTCTGGTGAAATCACACAGGCCTCTAGTGGACTAGAGTCCTGGGCTACTGGTGAAATCACACAGACCTCTAGTGGACTAGAGTCCTGGGCTACTGGTGAAATCACACAGACCTCTAGTGGACTAGAGTCCTGGGCTACTGGTGAAATCAGAACAGACCTGCAATGGACTAGAGTCATGGGCTTCTGGTGAAATCACACAGACCTCTAGTGGACTAGAGTCCTGGGCTTCTGGTGAAATCACACAGACCTCTAGTGACTAGAGTCCTGGGCTACTGGTGAAATCAGAACAGACCTGTATTGGACTAGAGTCCTGGGCTACTGGTTAAATCACACAGACCTCTAGTGGACTAGAGTCCTGGGCTTCTGGTGAAATCACACAGACCTCTAGTGGACTAGAGTCCTGGGCTACTGGTGAAATCAGAACAGACCTCTAGTGGACTAGAGTCCTGGGCTACTGGTGAAATCAGAACAGGCCTCTAGTAGACTAGAGTCCTGGGCTACTGGTGAAATCACACAGACCTCTAGTGGACTAGAGTCCTGGGCTTCTGGTGAAATCACACAGACCTCTAGTGGACTAGAGTCCTGGGCTACTGGTGAAATCAGAACAGACCTCTAGTGGACTAGAGTCCTGGGCTACTGGTGAAATCACACAGACCTCTAGTGGACTAGAGTCCTGGGCTACTGGTGAAATCAGAACAGACCTCTAGTGGACTAGAGTCCTGGGCTACTGGTGAAATCAGAACAGGCCTGGACCCTACTGTGAGTAGAGTGCAGAGCACAGGAAACAATACTAATTCCACCTGAGATCTGGTTTTAACCTACCTTTCAAAACTAAACCACAAACTGTACAGTACAGTATTACCTGTTTCTCATTAGAATATGCCAAAATAGTGACCTTTGACCTTTGTCATTTTATGTCACCTAGGTTTATGTACTACTTATATGTCACTTTTGAGGGTCACATAGGGGAAAATCCCATTTGCTGCTATACTTGATGATTCCCTTTTTTGTCTGGCTGAGCGGTGACTTAAACAGCCATAAATCTCCCTGAGCATCTATACCTACTGTATCGTTCTGTTGTCATAAGACTCTCCTCACTCAGCAATGTGTGGTATGTATGTGGTTGTGGCGGACAGGCGGCGGACAACAAAAGCTGTCTGAAGTCCATGTGAATGAATAAACAGAGGTTATCAGTAGTTAGTGCTCTTGCGGTTTGTTTAATGAGTCTCACTGCTGTGTTGTCAGACAGTGGCTGTGACTGGAGCAGACAACAGGAATGCCGGGTCCTGTCTCAGTCATACTGTAGGCCTACTCAGTGTGGGTGTACTGTTGTTATCGCCTGAAAGACTGGTGCATAGGAGGAGTCAGCCAGGGCTCTGGGTTTTCCAGCACACTGTCAATGCAACTCTACAGTAAAGTACTGTACTGTAGGCCTACTCAGTGCAACTCTACAGTAAAGTACTGTACTGTAGGCCTACTCAGTGCAATTCTACAGTAAAGTACTGTACTGTAGGCCTACTCAGTGCAACTCTACAGTAAAGTACTGTACTGTAGGCCTACTCAGTGCAACTCTACAGTAAAGTACTGTACTGTTGGCCTACTCAGTGCAACTCTACAGTAAAGTACTGTACTGTAGGCCTACTCAGTGCAACTCTACAGTAAAGTACTGTACTGTAGGTCTACTCAGTGCAACTCTACAGTAAAAAGATACATGGAAGAGAGATGAAACATTTCACATTCGTCACAGGATCTCAATAACAGCCCAAATAGGAGCATGTCAGAATAGTGTCATTTCACCACTGTAGTTATATGCTACAGCTGACATTTGACTTGTCACAAAGCATGGGGAGGGTTAGGGACCGGTTAGAATGGAACGAAACTAACTACTGAGTCTTTCACATGGCAACATTTGGCTTCCCAATCCATGTTGTATGTAGTGTCAGACTCATTATAGTAACGTAAAACTAATACTGTCACATTTTACTGTCAACAATCTGATCGTATTTCTAAGGAGATATACTGTGTCTTCTAAAATGCTGATCAACACGAGCTGTGAGATGAACCCCGAGGGTGCACTGTGGTCACCGTTGGTTTGAATTATCAACATTGGTCAGCAACTGTGAAAATGCTAAGCATGGACTGACTGACCACTACATTTTCAGCTATTTTACTATTTTGCCAACAGGCGTTGCTGCACGGCTGAGGAAGGACAAGACAGGTACAGCATAACGTTAACCACATCCCGTTGGAGCGTCATCGTCTGAGAGATCTGTTCTTCTTTCCTCAGATCTTTCTTCCTTAATCAGGTCATTATCAGTCTAGCCAGGGTTATTACTACATCAGACTCTGTCTGCGTCCCATATGGCATCCTATTCCCTATGTAGTGCACTACTTTTGGCCAGGTCCCATGGGACTCTGGTCAAAAGTAGTGCACTACATAGGGAAATGGTGCCATTTGGGACGTAGCCAAGGTTTCCACACCGGCAGTCTGTGGACGTCTCATAAAAAAACATTGTCAGCATAGCAACACTGCCTTCTGTTCATCAACAGGTGTTCCCCGGCAGCCAATGAGCTTCCAGGAGACAAATTAAGTGAATCGCTAACATATTTCAATGTGGCGAGAAGGGGAGGGGCCATGATAAAATAGCCAATGGGAGCGAAGCAGTTCTTAGAAGATTCTGAGTGGTTGCAGTGCAGTGCAGCACACCTTTAAGTTGGCACATGCTCACAACTGCCCATTCTCTGGCACATCTCTTATCGAGGTCACCAGTCAATCAGTCTTGTGCCATGGGATGCACCTCATAAATACATTATTGATTACTTCACTATGTCAAAGGGCGTGAGTTTCACTATAGCAACAATCTTGTAAAATAACACTTTCCTTTGATGTTAGTTTCTGTCTAAAGGTACTCTTTGGTTTACCTGAGAGGGGCACCTTGGATCAAAGAAAGGCCCCTAGAATCAGATAGTGATGGGCCCTAGGATCAAAGAGGGATCCTAGGATCAGAGAGACTGGCCCTAGTATCAGAGGGCGGGGGCAGGAAGATCAGTCCAACCAAATCTAATGATGAAACCATAATACAGTGATCGAAAAGACACATTCCAGACCAGGCCTGTCCACTCATTCCACTCCACTCCACTCCACTCCACTCCACTCCACTCCACTCCACTCCACTCCACTCCACTCCACTCCACTCTACTCCACTCCACTCCACTCCACTCCACTCTACTCTACTCTACTCCACTCCACTCCACTCCACTCACTCACTCACTCACTCACTCCACTCACTCCACTCACTCCACTCCACTCCACTCCCTCCACTCCACTCCACTCCACTCCCTCCACTCCACTCCACTCCACTCCACTCCACTCCACTCCACTCCACTCCACTCCACTCCACTCCACTCCACTCCCTCCCTCACTCACTCACTCACTCACTCACTCACTCACTCACTCACTCACTCACTCACTCACTCACTCACTCACTCACTCACTCACTCACTCACTGCCTCTGCCTCTGCCTCTGCCTCTGCCTCTGCCTCTGCCTCTGCCTCTGCCTCTGCCTCTGCCTCTGCCTCTGCCTCTGCCTCTGCCTCTGCCTCTGCCTCTGCCTCTGCCTCTACCTCTGCCTCTGCCTCTGCCTCTGCCTCTGTCTCCCATCATCCTGTCTGAGGCTAGCTGCACAATTAACTATCACCACCCACCGGCCCAACCCAACCTATGACACAGGCTAAATGTACACATAACCATCATGCACTGGTAGATTTAGAAGAATCACTATACTATCGCTGCTTTCTGCCTGCACCTTCACAAGCTAAATGTTTTGTGCACAACGTCAGTGCAGAAGTAACGTGGCTTCACTGCTTCCCCGGTACTCTGTTCCAATGCTTTTGTCATTTGCAAACATTTGTGTTTCTGAATGTGATATCATCTGTGGTATTTTATCTGTAGCCTAATGTACTAAACACTGAGGTGGACAGATACATGGTTCTGTGGTTCTTTTATATTATACAAGGGCAAACATCATCTGTGGTTTTGTTACCAATACAAAGTATATAATCTGTGGTGTTGTTAGCATTACAAATGACATGTTGATAGCTCCGCGGTTACTATTATATTGTGACAATAGAAACCATGAGCGATCCCCATCCCTGCAGCTGGCATTACCATAAATATAATTACGTTGTCCGTTGCAATTAACTGATACATAATCACTAACTTCAGAGTCGTGATTGATAAGTGTAATTTATTATGGCTGTTTATCATGTCTGGTTGCTATGTTACCAACTCGTTAAGCTTAAGCCTGTTATATAATATTGATTACGAGACATAGTATCTTAGATACTATCAACATTTCCAGAGCCTTCGGAAAGTATTCAGAACCCTTGACTTTTCCCAAATGTTGTTACTTTACAGCCTTATTCTAAAATGGATTGTTTTGTAAATTAAATCCTCAGCAATCTACACATAAATCCCCATAATGACAAAGTGAAAACAGGTTTTCAGAAAAACAAAACAGAAATACATTATATATATACATTATATATATACATTATATACATTATATATTATATTACATAGGTATTCAGACCCTTTGCTCTGACACTGGAAATTGAGATCAGGTGCATCCTGTTCCCATTGATCATCCTTGAGATGTTCCCACAACTTGATTGGAGTCCACCTGTGGTAAATTAAATTGATTGGACATGAAAGGTACACAACTGTCTATAAAAGGTCCCACGGTTGACAGTGCATGTCACAGCAAAAACCAAGCTATGAGGTTGAAGGAATTGTCCGTAGAGTTCCGAGACAGGATTGTGTCATACATAAAAATGTCTGCAGCATTGAAGGTCCACAAGAATACAGAGCGCTCCATTAATCTTAAATGGAAGATGTTTGGAACCACCAAGACTATTCCTATCAGGGCTTTATGGTAGAGTGGCCATGAGAAACAAGATTATCTGGTCTGATAAAACCAAGATTGAACTATTTGGTTTGAATAGCAAGTGTCACGTCTGGAGGAAACCTGGCACCGTCCCTACGGTGAAGCATGGTGGTGGCAGCATCATGCTGTGGGGATGTTTTTCAGCTACAGGGACTGGGAGACTAGTCAGGATCGAGGGTAAGATGAACAGAGCAAAGTACAGAGCGATCCTTGATGAAAACCTGCTCCAGAGCTCTCAGGACCTCAGACTGAGGCGAAGGTTCACCTTCCATCAGATCAACGACCCTAAGCACACAGCCAAGAAAACGCACAAGTAGCTTCGGTGAATGTCCTTGAGTGGCCCAGCCAGAGCCTGAACATGACATTGATCTAACATATCTGAAGACACCTGAAAATAGCTGTGCAGCGACGCTCCCCATCCAACCTGACAGAGCTTGAGAGGATCTGCAGAGCAGAATGAGAGAAATTCCTCAAATACAGGTGTTCCAAGCTTGTAGCATCATACCCAAGAAGACTTGAGGCTGTAATCGCTGCCAAAGGTGCTTCAACAAAGTACTGAGTAAATGTCATTTTTTCAGGGGTTTTCTCTATAAATTTGCAAACATTTCTAAAAACCTGTTTTTTGCTTTGTCATTATGGGGTATTGTGTAGATTGATGAGGGAATAAAACAATTCAATCAATTGTAGAATAAGTTTGTAACGTAACTAAAGGTGGAGAGAGTGAAGGGTCAGAACACTTTCCGATGGCGCTGAATGTGTCAAGACAGAGTCATGTCATAGAGGGCAGCTTTTGTTGTCAGTGAATGAACAATTACAACATTTCAAAGACAGGTAGATGCTTGGCATTCTGCTAAATGTATTGCATTGCATGCAGCTATGGTATTTTGAGTTATTTGAATACACAAATGAAGGTGGGTGGAATGAGCAACAGGTGCACAGGGTTGTTGTCGGTTTTCATCACTTCTGCTTGTTGATTTAGATAAGAAAATAGGACATCTGCAAATGTATCTTATTTTCTCAATGTTAACTGAGAAATATTTGCCTAGTTAACTCTCAAATGAGGAAGTTACATTTATTTTCACTGTTCTTCGCCTGCAGTTCATGGTTTCCCACTCTGCCTGCACATTTCCATCGGTCAAAAGGCTGTTAACACACCTGGCTGCTTGTTGTTATCTTCCATGTAAATGAATGAGTATGTAAAGTATCTAAAGTAATCATTGGGCTGTACTGAATAATATCCTTGTATTCTCCTAGGATCAATGCACCAATAAAACAATGACGTGGGCGCTGTCTCCAGCACAAATCATCCCCCTTAAATCAGACAACTGCCGGTCAGATCTGGTTGTTTAGTGGCATATTGGGCTCAGTGCATCACATCATAAGGCCCAGGTCTGGTCCGAGTGAGGGAGATGCACACTAGTGGAAGGTTGCCACTCTGCTTGTGGACCAGCTCTGGCTTAAGGGTAACCTTACAAGTTCCTGTAGTTGCTCCCAACAGATCCTTGTCCTCTCTGGCTATTTAGTGACCTCCCAGTGAAGTTGAACCATTAAATAAAACCTTTCACTAAGAACTTTTCCTTCAGCAACAGCCTATTGAACACACACAGTAAGCATGATGTACATGCAGCAACAAACACCTGCCTCTGTCAATACATCTATCTCCGAGAGTCTTATGAGGAGAAGTAACCAAGCATTTACGACTACTGAATACCTTTCAGTTTGATTTAATCCCTGCACCGTCCAAGAGTTGCAAGCTGGCTGGCTGCTTTAGCCATTGAAATTGATGTCCGCTCCCTAAGGTCATCAATCTTTCTTGTTGTACACAGTAAGTAGGACCGTGAGAAATGGAGGCAGATTGCGAGGTGAAAGTCAACCCTTAAACATTGGGGAGAGTGGGAACCAGAAACACACCTGCTCCTCCGCTGCTTCCCTTCCACCTTCAGACCCCAGTTCTCCCGGAGTCTTGAGTCGCCAGGGATGAGAAAAGCCATAAGTGAGCAGGAAAGATATGTCTTCAGCCTATGATCTGAAAGCCATTCCTGAAGACTTGTCGTCAGATTGTGTGTTTTTTTTTTTGTCGCTTCAATGAAAAATCAACAGTGACATGGTCGTGGTTGTTCTTCCCCCCGCGTGGCTCTACAGTTTCTTCTTCTGCCTGGTCATTCTACTGGGAATAGGGGAAGCTGGCCTGCATGGGGCTCTACAGTTTCTTCTTCTGCCTGGTCGTTCTACTGGGAATAGGTGCGACTGGCCTGCATGGGGCTCTACAGTTTCTTCTTCTGCCTGGTCGTTCTACTGGGAATAGGTGAGTCTGGCCTGCATGGGACTCTACGTTGTCTTCTTCTGCCTGGTCGTTCTACTGGGAATAGGTGCGACTGGCCTGCATGGGACTCTACAGTTTCTTCTTCTGCCTGGTCGTTCT
>NW_025745892.1:89452-101952 GCF_021184085.1 Oncorhynchus gorbuscha | reverse complement strand
CTGTTGATGGTGAAAGCAGCAGTGTTTTTGTTAAGCCTGAATGCTAACTTTGAAGACTAGCACAACAGTCCACCACCCTCATCCCAGCCTCCAGCAGCCAGACAAGGCTGTAAATCTGGCCCAGTGAGAGTGGGATTGTGGGGGGTTTAGTGGGCTAGGAAGGCCCGACAGCCTGGTTGTCCTTGAGGGAGCGTTTGTGTTTACCCTTCTGGGCTGAGCTCACTACTGCTTGCCGGATGGACTCTGTTCAACACTCTGACTGAGAAACGACAAGTGCTTTACAGGCTGATTGGTGCCTTGGGCTTTCGGCTAATGATGTGCTCTGGAGAGCTGCACTCACAGCAGAGAAGTTTAATAGCCTACTGTACAAAGCAGAGCCCTTTACAGAGCAATATGACTATACCACAGAACTTCCATCTCCATTTTGATATTCACCCTTTTCTTGATGACATTATAATTCTTGTGGATAATATGTGATATCTAATTTAATCTGTTTTAAAAAGTTTGATCGGGTTAGCTACATGAATAAGTAAAAGTGTGCTATAGATAGACAAATGACCTTATGGACTTCTTGAGAGTATGTTGATTCCATTGGTTAGTCTATCTGCTTAATAAACTCTTTCAACAGTAGAGAACTGATGAGAACTATTTTATTTACACTAAACAACCCTAAAATACCCCAAACTACCTAAAACTACTCCAAACAACCCTAAAATAACCCAAACAACCCCCAAACTACTTCAAACAACCCCAAACTATCCCCAAACTGTCTACAACTACCCCAAACAACCCTAAAATACCCCAAACTATCTAAAACTACTCTAAACAATCATAAAATACCCCGAACTACCACAAGCAACCCTCTAACTACCCCAAACAACCCCAAACTACCCCCAAACTACACTAAACATCCCCAAACTACCCCAAGCAACCTCCAAACTACCCCAAACAACCCCAAACTACACTAAACAACCCCAAACTACCCAAAACAACCTTAAAATACCCCCAAACTACCCCAAATAGCCCACACCTCCCGAAACAACCCCCAAATATCCAAATATAACTATTTTAGAGCCATTACACACTACGACCCATCCACAGTGTGTTAACATGTAAAAATGTCCCTGCTGCCTGTCAGCTGCCATCTGTCACCGAGTGGTCAGCTACTGTATGACCTGGCCATTATATACACACTGTACTCCCCACAGAGACCTGTAATGTAGACATTGTCATGCTGTACAAACAGCCTTCCTCTCTCCTCTTTCCACACTCACTACTGTACAGTAGGCCATGGTGTCTGGGGTATGTGTTAAGTGTTGCCTAATAACCTCATACAGTAGCTAATACTGGAACATTATAAGATCATCTTTCAAAATATGTTTTAACTATATTTTAATGAGGGGTTTTCAGATGTTATTGACCAGATAGTGAGAGGATGCCAGTGAGGAAAGACAGAGAGAGGTTTTTGTCAAAGAGCAGTAGGCCTGATTCAGACCTATGCTGATGTTGTAGTCATGTGCTGGAGTCAGCAGCTTTATGGATTGGCCAGCCAGGCCACATCATCTTTCTAATTAAAAACATACATTACAGGGAAGCATCCAGTTGCAAACTAACTTGAGGGAGAACTGAGGCAAGTATTTTTAACGCCTTTTATTTAACAGTGCAGACTGTATTGTTGCATGCAGGCACGTACAGCTTACTTAATCATAGGATAACTCTAAATTACAATCACGTTACATTCACCACGTTTCAGTCTCCACATTTCACCTCCCGCCACTGCTAATACAGTGTCCCACTCCATGTCCTCTGCTGCGGCTGGGTGTGTGTGTGTGTGTGTGTGTGTGTGTGTGTGTGTGTGTGTGTGTGTGTGTGTGTGTGTGTGTGTGTGTGTGTGTGTGTGTGTGTGTGTGTGTGTGTGTGTGTGTGTGTGTGTGTGTGTGTGTGTGTGTGTGTGTGTGTGTGTGTGTGTGTGTGTGTGCCAGTGTGGCCCTGAGCATGCCTCCATACGGGTGTCTGGGGCAAGCCCTGACATCAAATCAAATCAAATCAAATCAAATTTATTTATATAGCCCTTCGTACATCAGCTGATATCTCAAAGTGCTGTACAGAAACCCAGCCTAAAACCCCAAACAGCAAACAATGCAGGTGTAAAAGCACGGTGGCTAGGAAAAACTCCCTAGAAAGGCCAAAACCTAGGAAGAAACCTAGAGAGGAACCGGGCTATGTGGGGTGGCCAGTCCTCTTCTGGCTGTGCCGGGTAGAGATTATAACAGAAAATGACCAAGATGTTCAAATGTTCATAAATGACCAGCATGGTCAAATAATAATAAGGCAGAACAGTTGAAACTGGAGCAGCAGCACAGTCAGGTGGACTGGGGACAGCAAGGAGCCATCATGTCAGGTAGTCCTGGGGCACGGTCCTAGGGCTCAGGTCCTCCGAGAGAGAGAAAGAAAGAGAGAATTAGAGAGGTGGGGTGGCCAGTCCTCTTCTGGCTGTGCCGGTGGAGATTATAACAGAACGTGGCCAAGATGTTCAAATGTTCATAAATGACCAGCATGGTTGAATAATAGTAAGGCAGAACAGTTGAAACTGGAGCAGGAGCATGGCCAGGTGGACTGGGGACAGCAAGGAGTCCTCATGTCAGGTAGTCCTGGGACATGGTCCTAGGGCCCAGGCCAGTTGAAACTGGAGCAGCAGCATGGCCAGGTGGACTGGGGACAGCAAGGAGTCATCATGTCAGGTAGTCCTGGGGCATGGTTCTAGGGCTCAGGTCCTCCGAGAGAGAGAAAGAAGGAGAGAAGGAGAGAATTAGAGAACGCACACTTAGATTTACACAGGACACCGAATAGGACAGGAGAAGTACTCCAGATAAACAAACTGACCCTAGCCCCCGACACATAAACTACTGCAGCATAAATACTGGAGGCTGAGACAGGAGGGGTCAGGAGACACTGTGGCCCCATCCGAGGACACCCCCGGACAGGGCCAAACAGGAAGGATATAACCCCACCCACTTTGCCAAAAAATGCACAGCCCCACACCACTAGAGGGAAATCTACAACCACCAACTTACCATCCTGAGACAAGGCCATTGTATAGCCCACAAAGATCTCCGACACGGTACAACCCAAAGGGGGGTCTGGGGTACCCAGACAGGCCGACCACAACAGTGAATCAACCCACCCAGGTGACGCACCCCCAGGGACGGCACGAGAGAGCCCCAAAAGCCAGTGACTCAGCCCCGTAACAGGGTTAGAGGCAGAGAATCCCAGTGGAAAAAGGGAACCGGCCAGGCAGAGACAGCAAGGGCGGTTCGTTGCTCCAGAGCCTTTCCGTTCACCTTCCCACTCCTGGGCCAGACTACACTCAATCATATGACCCACTGAAGAGATGAGTCTTCAGTAAAGACTTAAAGGTTGAGACCGAGTTTGCGTCTCTGACATGGGTAGGCAGACCGTTCCATAAAAATGGAGCTCTATAGGAGAAAGCCCTGCCTCCAGCTGTTTGCTTAGAAATTCTAGGGACAATTAGGAGGCCTGCGTCTTGTGACCGTAGCGTACGTATAGGTATGTACGGCAGGACCAAATCAGAGAGGTAGGTAGGAGCAAGCCCATGTAATGCTTTGTAGGTTAGCAGTAAAACCTTGAAATCAGCCCTTGCTTTGACAGGAAGCCAGTGTAGAGAGGCTAGCACTGGAGTAATATGATCAAATTTTTTGGTTCTAGTCAGGATTCTATGTGTGTGTGGTTGTGTGCATGTGTGTGCATGGGTTTTTGCATACCCAGCTGTGTGTGTGTGTGCGTTTGTGCATGTGCGTTTCTGTGTGTGTGTTTCTGTGCTAGTGTGCCTCTGTGCATGCCTCCATACGGGTGCCAAGCAGCTCAGTGAGAGGTTATGATTGTGTGTGGTCCGTTCTGTTGCAGTTTGTAATGATTGGTCAGAGAGGAGAGAGAGGATGAGAGTGGTCAAGCCTGCGGCCCATAACCCTGGGTGTGGGCAAGATCGGTGCCAATGGTACCAATGCCATGGACGGACAAGACCAGAGTCTGTGCATGAGGCATGCAGCCTCGCCAACCACAGGAACACAGGGTTCCATACTGCCGTCTGAGAACCTGACCCAAACTGACTCAGTAGAGTGCAGCAATGGGAGGGAAATTAAAAACCCAATCAATCATATATTTATTGACCCGAATGAGAATCTTGTAGGCTAGTTTTGGGTGGGCAGACCTCAGTCTCCGAAAGATAGAGAGAGAGAGGGCGAAAAAAGAGAGAGGGGGGGAGACAGAAAGAGAGAGAGAAAGACAGAGAGACAGACAGACTGGTGCTGATGGAGAGAGACAGAGAAAAGGGAGGACAGAAAGAGAGAGAGAGAAAGACAGGCATACTGGTGCCGATAGTAGAGAGAGATACAGAGAGAGGGAGAGGGGGGGACAGAAGGAGAAAGAAAGAGAAAGACAGACACAGACTGATTCCTGATGGGGGAGAGAGAGAGAGAGAGAGAGAGAGAGAGAGAGAGAGAGAGAGAGAGAGAGAGAGAGAGAGAGAGAGAGGTGCTTATGGCTAAAACCCAGGGCACTGACAGTGTGCTAGGGTTGGACAGACAGAGTGTTACCAGGCAGCAGCAGCACCAGCCAATACAAGGTCTCCAGTCAACGTCAGAGTGCGCCAGGCCTGTTTGGACTGCAAATTATTACTGGCTGATGGTCTATTATTTTACAAGCAGCCGCTGTTGTTCAGATAGAGGGGCGGTGTGGGGACACACGTCTCTGCCAAAAGAGGAAAGGGGGAGTCAATTACTTAAACCATCTTTGATAATTACTGGAGTGGCCACATGTTCTGGACTAAGGCTTTAATGGCACCCTATTCTCTATATAGTGCACTATTTCTGACCTCAGCCCTGTAGGGCCCCTGGTAAAAAAATAACACACTTTGTAGGGGATATGGTGCCAATTGGGAGGCATCCTAAGTATAGGTCTGTAATAGAACGATTTGGGCTGTTTTCATATTCAATAAAAAAAGAGGGGTGGGTGGGAGGTGTAATTTTCTTCTTAGAATCAACACCTCTGTTTGAATAGAGGAGAGTGAACACGGTTTTTACTTAGTAATGTCCTCCACATTTTTATCAGAAGGTCATTTGGGTTCAGGTAACTTTGGACATTGAGAGTAAGAACAGTGCTGCTACTGTTCATTCCGACACAGCTCAGCAAAAGTGATAGAAATACAGGCCTATGCGATACAAGTTGTTAGGTTTCCACGGAAACACAGGCCTTGGTAGAATATGGCAGCAACAAAATAATGATCTAGTCAAACAACAGTATTCAGATACACATAGAGATATTCGTATGGTTTAGGCAGGTAAATGAGTGATACGTTGATATGATCCTGGATAGTGTGTGATAACAGTGCAAAGTTGTTTTTACTCTTCTAGTCAACTACTCATCAGTTGGAACAATAAGGCCTTGATTCAATCCATAGACCAGCCAATAGACAGTCCATAGCTCAGCCAATAGACAGTCCATAGCTCAGCCAATAGACAGTCCATAGCTCAGCCAATAGACAGTCCATAGACCAGCCAATAGACAATCCATAGACCAGCCAATAGACAGTCCATAGCTCAGCCAATAGACAGTCCATAGCTCAGCCAATAGACAGTCCATAGACCAGCCAATAGACAGTCCATAGACCAGCCAATAGACAGTCCATAGCTCAGCCAATAGACAGTCCATAGCTCAGCCAATAGACAGTCCATAGACCAGCCAATAGACAGTCCATAGCTCAGCCAATAGACAGTCCATAGCTCAGCCGATAGACAGTCCATAGACCAGCCAATAGACAGTCCATAGACCAGCCAATAGACAGTCCATAGCTCAGCCAATAGACAGTTCATAGCTCAGCCAATAGACAGTCCATAGACCAGCCAATAGACAGTCCATAGACCAGCCAATAGACAGTCCATAGCTCAGCCGATAGACAGTCCATAGACCAGCCAATAGACAGTCCATAGACCAGCCAATAGACAGTCCATAGACCAGCCAATAGACAGTCCATAGACCAGCCAATAGACAGTCCATAGACCAGCCAATAGACAGTCCATAGCTCAGCCAATAGACAGTCCATAGACCAGCCAATAGACAGTCCATAGACCAGCCAATAGACAGTCCATAGCTCAGCCAATAGACAGTCCATAGACCAGGTTTTAAAAGCATTTGTCCTGATGTTTGTGGAGATCGCATTAACGGTAAACGCTACAGATTTAGGCTCAATCGGAAATGACCTTTAAATGTCAAGTGTGCTACAATGTGCTGTTGACGTGGATGGGATTGAATACCGGCCAAAGTCCCATACTACTTTTGATTATACTGTTTTGAATTTGTTGAAAACTTGCTGGTTTTTGAGTGGTTTCCTGGCCCTAAATGCATTCTGTGCTCAAAATGTCCCAGCCTCAATGTATAGTGTCAGTTTAAATGTGGTACAGTATATCATTTCATAACACTAGACTGGAACCTTAAGTGAGTTTAAGAAGTCATGTCACTGACTGAGAAATGTGTGTTTTGTCACCTCCCATGAAAGAGGCTGGGATTTCACTATTTTTCCAACCCTCTCAGACCAGTTCAATACATTGGGGAAACCTAAGCCACCATTAGTACTTTTACACATTCTCCTTACAAGTGATGTGGGTAGAATTGAATTGCAACATTATATGGCCAAGCTGGAGTAACACTATGTTATGGTGGAGGCAGTCCCTGGCATTTCCAGAGTCCTCAGTGAGGGTCATAAAATTGAGTCTGATGGCTAATTTTAGCTGCAATCCAATCCCTGACAATAAGTTACAAGCCTTGCGGGACCCTTAAGTCAACCCACGTCTGGCACTGCCACAGTTGAAAGGTTCCTCTAAAAGAACACCTTTTTGGAGACAGTCTGGTGTTTGTAAAGGATCCGCTCACTCAAGAAGTGTGATAGCAGACATATAAAGAGAAGTTCAGCGTGTCTGACAAATACATTCGGAAAGTTCAAAAGCTTTGTCATTATGGGGTATTGTGTACATTGATGAGATATATTCTGTATTTAGTCCATTTTTGAATAAGGCTGTAACGTAACAAAATGGGGGAAAAGTTTAGGGGTCCGAATACTTTCAAATACACTGTAGGTTGAATCAAATAATGAATACTGTATGTAGTGTAGTCCATGCAGACGTGCTTCGTCTAATATCAATCATTTTATCTCAGCCTAGCTGGGCTGTGTTCATTAGGGCACGCAACGGAAAACAAAAAGGAACTTTTTTCCCCAACTGTTTCAACCTTTTATGTTTCGTTTAGTGCCTAATGAACACAACCCTGGCTTCTTGGGTGCCCAGCGCCAGTCCAGAGAAAGCCTCCGATGAAGAATGTGCCACGGTCTCTCTCTCGCACGCACGCACGCACGCACGCACGCACGCACGCACGCACGCACGCACGCACGCACACACACACACACACACACACACACACACACACACACACACACACACACACACTACCTGCCATGGCGTTCTCCTGATTCATGTGATTCTCACTATATTAACAGTGTATGTATTTTATGGAGTTGTTGGCAGGCCAAGCGGCGGCCACTGCCAGGAGGCAGGCTGGGTAGTTTTGATAATGTTTGCTTTTGATACCCTGTTGGCATTGATCGCACTTCTGAACACTCCTGAATGCTTCATTGGCTAATATAGATGGTGTTGTCAGTAACAAGCGACAGCAAGCACTTCCTGTGGGTGAATACACACTGATTTATTTTTCCTAGTTGTCATTCATGATGCAAAGGGTGACAATTAATGTTGTTGTACTCAAGTCCCGTCTCCAGACCACATATTGAGTGTCTTGATCTCGGATACCTTTTTCCTCGGTCATGACTCGGTCTCGGACAACCATATGAGACCAGTGGAGTACAAAAGTAAAACAAAAAACCTCCTAATTATCAGCCACCGTTCAGTCAACCAATCAAACCGCTTTGCAGGCCAAATATCCACAATCCTTTTATGACACATTTATTTATCATCGCCTATTGAAACCTGGGCTTCCTACTTTACTGGTAACATTAATGTCCTTAACTTTTCAAAGGTATCCTCAAACCTTGTCGTGGTTGTCTGAATTTCCTTGCTCCACCACTAGCTGGGGAGAGTGGGGTTCAAGTTTTTGGTCGGTGATCATTTTTAGAGTGCCTCTCTATTTCCCAGCATGCATTTTTTCACAATTCTGAATGGCTAAAGAATTCATATGTTTGACAGAAATACTGGACATTTTGAACTCTTTTTATGGTGGCGATCTGACACAATTAAAATGATCGTCTTGAATTGGACTCGCATTATTCTGGTCTCAGTCTTCACTCGGACTCGCCCACCCCGTCTCCGTCCCATTCTCGGTCTTGACTTGGTCTTATCCCCCCCTCACTTCGGTCTCGGTCTTGACTTGGACTCGATTTTCTCTGGTATTGGTCTAGACTCTGTCTCGCTTTAGGTAGTCTCGACCACAGCACAAGTGACAATAATTAGACCTGGCATGCCATTCAGGATCATGTATAGTGTTGGGCCCATATTAGCAAAGTGCTGATCTAGGATCAGGTCCCCACTGTACATGTATTCTTATTCCTTATGATACGAAAGGGACACTGGATCCTAGATGTGTTGGTTTATCTGTTCATGGGCTTGTGTTAGTGATACCTCTGGCACTGTCTGACAGTGGCACTGAGAGTTGGTTCCATGTGTCCCACAGACAGTACAACACTGCCACCATGTTGGCTCTGTGTACTGCACACTGCATTGGCTCTGTGTACTGCACAGCCCCACAGGCCAAAATGTCTGGCCCCTTTATCTATGTCACATCAGAACATGTCCTACTTATCCAATGGTACCAGACCTGGGTTCAAATATCATTTGAAATCATTTAAATGACTTTAGCAGTGCTTAGTTTTTGAACTCAGATCGGAATTCTGCCTGTGATGTGAAATGAATGTGGCTATTCTAAAATCAGGTTCATCTGTGTCATGGCAGGCATCCCAAAGGCACCCTATGGGGTCTGATCAAAAGTAATGCAATATATAGGGAATAGGCTGCTATTTGGGATGCTACCAAGGTGGAAAACATAGTGACTCACCACCCTGTACCTCAGTACCTGCAAGACGTCTCTTTAAAAATAGTCATTACGCTCTATTGAGTTTCTGATAAGCGTTATGCTGGTCAGAGCTGTTCGCTCGTAGATTAGATGACAACTTCCACATGAGAGAGGAAGGTATACAATAGGGGATTGTCTCAAATGGCACCCTGTTCCCTTTATAGTGCACTGGGCCCATAGGGCTCTTATCAATGGTAGTGCACTGTGAAGGAGATAGGATGCCATTTGGGATGTAGCCTAGAAGTGGAAGTAGATGATAGGGGAATTCTCTCCAGCCAACTTTAATCTCATGAGGTATTTCCACCCACTGCAGGGGGATCTACAGTACATTATACGTTAATGACACACCATCTAAAAGAATGCATGTGAATGTCGCCTCTTTTGTAGATGTCATAATGACGAAGCGACTGTCTGAAACACGTGAGAACAGAAGAGGCAACCACAGTGACTGGAGCAGTACTATGGTTGAAACCTCAGGGACGAAACAATCTGTATTCTATTTAACCCATCTCACCATGCCTACACATCTAATACAGTCTCCGACCCTACCTTAGAAAAACATAGAATAACACAAAACCTCTCATATAAACCCCCCAGTGTTTATGGTGTCTGCCCTTGTTGACACAGAGATTCCCTTACCACTTGTGTTAAATGTACCAAGTTGTGTTATTCTACCGAGCCAAAAACTGAAACAATTACTGAAAATGGGACTGGGGCGGGCTGAGGCGGGATGAGGCGGGTTGAGGTGGGCTGAGGTGGGCTGAGGCGGGCTGAGGCTGAGAGGAGGCCTGTGTTTGAAATAACAAAGACGTGTGACTGTTTAGATCTGATCGACTCCACCAAGTGTTTCCCCTAATGCCTCTGAAAATAAATAGCAGGGTTGAGAGGGTGAATGGGAGCTTGGTCCTGGACTAAACCGCAGGGGCGGCGGTGGCGAGGGCTTGGAGGGCTTGTTTTAGGGGGTTGGACCAGACGGGTAGTGGGACGGGAACCCAATCATTGTAGGCACCGTGCGTTAAATGAGTTAGTTAAGTGGTTGGACTGACATACATACAGACAGACACTGATACAAAACACACATACAGTACATATGTACACACACACACACACACACACACACACACACACACACACACACACACACACACACACACACACACACACACACACACACACACACACACACACACACACACACACACACACACACACACACACACACACACACACACACACACACAGACACACACTCACACACACACAGACACTCACACAGGCACGCTCACACAGACAAACTCACACAGGTATACTCACACAGGCAAACTCACACAGGCACATACCCACTCACACAGACAGACACACACACTCACTAAAGTACCACCAGCCTTTTAGAGGCACAATATTATTCTGCCTGTCATCAATGGGAAGATTCATGAGGGCAGGGTAAAAATCCATGACTGTCAATAAACAAACAGTAGGCCTCCACTGAGTTACATTTAACCCCTCACAACACAGGGCTCTGAATACTTTCCCCACTTTGATCATCTAAACATATTGGTTCAGTTCAGTAATGTCACACTATACCTATGGAAAGTATGAGAGCCGTTTCCTACAGGTCCACATATCTACCCATCTGTCCATAGACCTAGATCATAACATATGGCAATGAAAATAATGAATAAACATCTGTTACAAAAATGAAACATCATCTTAACTCTGGCAATGGTGTTGTTCAATATCATGCAATATTTATGACAGGAAGTGCATGTAACATTATGCCAGTGGTGTGTGTACGTGAACACAGTCCAAGAATGGGTTCAACTCTAACTCTGTCTTTCCCGACAGTCTGTCCAGTCTTGTCCTGAAGGCTGAGATGACAGGTCAGGTTGGCCTGGTCTCACACCTCAGTACCACTGGAATCACCCTGAGGTGTTGGGTTGAGTTATACACAGCAACGGGTGACATCATTCAGTGTAATGGGTCTAAAAATAGAAGCTTTTACGATGTCTGGATGCCCACGTCCACTAAGCCAACACTTCCTGCTGATGTCATACCTGTGTTTCAGAGGCGGGGTTCGGGGGAGAGGTGAGTTGAGGTCACACCTATCAGGGTTCTGGAGGTCTGTGAAACACAGGGGGCAGTGGGGGGGGGGGCAGGTTGAGACCAGTGGTCATGAACCCCACCATTCAGGAAGTAGAGGTTAAAACTACTTTATTGTAGAATCAGCAATTCATGTCTCAAATGGAGGTGCGGTCAAAGGTTTTTAATATTGTTGAATTTGTAATGAAAAAATTGAATCATTGAATTCATATATTGAACTTTTATTTCAAAATTAGAAACTTAATTGAGTGGCATTCATTTTTTAAATTCAATTGAATATTCAAATTCAATACTTTCATATTCCATTTCAATATGGTAGATATTGCATTTATTGTCGGTTTATCAAATTTACAAACCATCATTTCAAGTTTATCAAAGTTAAATGTATTCAAAATCTCAGATGCTTTTAGATTCAGTTTTCAAATGCATATTTAAAACAATAGATAACATCGAGGTACTTTGCCAGCCTGGAAAAGGCTGTTCATTGACTATAGCTCAGCCTTCAACACCATAGTACCCTCCAAGCTCATCATTAAGCTCGGGGCCCTGGGTCTGAACCCCGCCCTGTGCAACTGGATCCTGGACTTCCTGACGGGCCGCCCCCAGGTGGTGAAGGTAGGAAACAACACCTCCCCTTCGCTGATCCTCAACACAGGGTCCCCACAAGGGTAGGTGCTCAGCCCCCTCCTATACCCATGACTGTGTGGACACGCACGCCTCCAACTCAATCATCAAGTTTGCAGACGACAGTAGTAGGCCAACAATGATGAGACAGCCTACATGGATGAGGTGAGGGCCCTGTCATACAGGGGCCAGATTGTTAAATAGCCATCACTAGCCGGCTACCACCGGGCTACTCAACCCTGCACATTAGAGGCTGCTGCCCATTATACATCAATTTGGATCACTGGCCACTTTAGTAACAGAACACTAGTCACTTTAATAATGTTTACATACTGCTTTACTCATCTCATATGTATGTACTGTAACTTATTTTACTGTATTTACTAACTAGTCACTTTAATAATGTTTACATACTGCTTTACTCATCTCATATGTATATACGTTAACTTATTCTACTGTATTTACTAACTAGTCACTTTAATAATGTTTACATCCTGCTTTACTCATCTCATATGTATATACTGTAATCTATTCTACTGTATTTACTAACTAGTCACTTTAATAACGTTTACATCCCGTTTTACTCATCTCATATGTATATACTGTAACTTATTCTACTGTATTTA
>NW_025745892.1:25539-88952 GCF_021184085.1 Oncorhynchus gorbuscha | reverse complement strand
TCAATGCCACTCCAACATTGATCGTCCTAATATTTATATATTTCCTAATTTCATTCTTTTATTTTTAGATTTGTGTGTATCGTTGTGAATTGTAAGATACTACTGCACTGTTGGAGCTACTGTAGGAACACAAGCATTTCGCCCGCAGTAACATCTGCTGAATATGTGAATGTGATAAATAACATTTGCTTTGATATGATTTAAAAGTCGAAGAGAACAGATTAAATGCTCACTGCGGTAAACAGAAGCTTCTGGCTGTTTCTGAAGCAAATGTGGCTTGTTGAATTCTCTTCCTATGAATTTGTCTCTAGCATGTGAACCGTTTTGTCTGTAAGCTTTTATTCCCCCATTCCTGAACGGGGTCAGACTATCTGGAACATATGGCCCTGCCTTCTGCTCCCATCTATGATGATCACAGGGTGAGTTAGAAGGGAGTGACACATAAAACACTATTTGTCCCCCGTTAGACTACGTACAGTTGAATACCCTGGCATTGCTCTTGTGACTGGCCCTGTCACAAGACCGTGTTAGCCCACATTACTGCAGGGATGAGTCCCCTGCTATATAAAGATAAGGGGAGGTAAAGAGTCCCTATCCATTTTGAACGCTGACGTCAAATTGTACGCGAAGGTTCTTGCTGTCTGCTCCATATTACTGATGGCTCCATCAATATTTACTCTCCGTCAGCCATATTGTCAATGGATGCAGAAAAAGATTTTGAAACACCTAGTGGCAATATTTATGGATTGTTCTATGGCGTTTGGGAATTGGTGAACAATTCATATGGATGATTCAAGGCCTTTATGCCAATCCTACTGTTTCAAACTGGAAAAATATGGTCATCCTAGTTCAACACAGGCAACTCCAGCCACCAGTGTTGTCCTCTGTAAGTCCAATGCGTTTTGCTCTGTCCCTAGAACCTCTTGTGCAAGCTGCCCGACAACCACAACATCATGACCCCATTACTGTATTTGGCACAGACCACCACATATCTCTTTATGCAGACGATATACTGCTCTTTGTTGGCAATACACCTCAGTCATTACCAAACCTTCTCAGCATTTTGAAAAGCTACGGCTCTATGTCGACTGGACAACATCGGCTCTATTGTCCCTGAACGAGGCAATATGTAATTCAAAGCGACCCCTAAAAATCCCCAAAGTTCAACATTTCCGCTAATTGGGAATATAAATCTATCCTTCTTTGTAACTAATAGTCAAAAACAAAACTTCATCACCATTGTAGCCCTTTCCTGCAGTAAAATGACCTCATGGGTGGAATGTTATTCATATTTTGCATAATCATAATAATCATAATCACATTTTCATAATTAATAAACATTCATTTGTTTTAATCGCAGAAAATCAGGTGTTTCTATGTCAAACGGTTTTTGTTATATTTCAGTCTTATGTGATGTATATAAAGTGTAATATTGGGATGCAAAATGGAATACATTCCAACTCTATATTTGACATGTTACAGCTGTCTACCTTTTTTTTACGTGCATAGCCATTTGTGTGAGGTGTAAACTTCTGTTTCAAAGTGGATTTGTTTAAGACTACCAAGAATCACTCAATGAACATGATTTAGCCCACTGTAGCAATTAAAAAGCAGAGTGTCTGATATGGAAAGATGGTTTCCGGGCTCAAGTCTCGATAATTAATATGAATCAACTTATTTTGTTCCATGATCTCTCTCTCACTGGCAGCAGGACACTGGTATAGGCTACATGATCTCTCTCTCACTGGCAGCAGGACACTGGGATAGGCTACATGATCTCTCTCACTGGCAGCAGGACACTGGGATAGGCTACATGATCTCTCTCTCACCAGCAGCAGGACACTGGTATAGTTCCATGATCTCTCTTTCACTGGCAGCAGGACACTGGGCTAGGTTACATGATCCCTCTCTTACCAGCAGCAGGACACTGGGATAGGTTACATGATCCCTCTCTTACCAGCAGCAGGACACTGGGCTAGGTTACATGATCCCTCTCTTACCAGCAGCAGGACACTGGGCTAGGTTACATGATCCCTCTCTTACCAGCAGCAGGACACTGGGCTAGGTTACATGATCCCTCTCTTACCAGCAGCAGGACACTGGGATAGGTTACATGATCCCTCTCTTACCAGCAGCAGGACACTGGGCTAGGTTACATGATCCCTCTCTTACCAGCAGCAGGACACTGGGATAGGTTACATGATCCCTCTCTTACCAGCAGCAGGACACTGGGCTAGGTTACATGATCCCTCTCTTACCAGCAGCAGGACACTGGGATAGGTTACATGATCCCTCTCTTACCAGCAGCAGGACACTGGGCTAGGTTACATGATCCCTCTCTTACCAGCAGCAGGACACTGGGATAGGTTACATGATCCCTCTTTCACCAGCAGCAGGACACTGGGATAAGCTACATGATCCCTCTCTCACCAGCAGCAGGACACTGGCATATGTTATATGATCCCTCTCTCACCAGCAGCAGGACACTGGCATATGTTATATGATCCCTCTCTCACCCGCAGCAGGACACTGTGATATGTTACATGATCCCTCTCTTACCAGCAGCAGGACACTGGGATAGGTTACATGATGCCTCTTTCACCAGCAGCAGGACACTGGGATAGGTTACATGATGCCTCTTTCACCAGCAGCAGGACACTGGGACAGTTCCATGATCTCTCTTTCACCAGCAGCAGGACACTGGGTAGGCTACATTCTTTGCTAAATTCATTTGGAAGAAAAAGCGCCCTCGTATTAAATTCTCTACACTTCAGTGGGAAAAATGTGCAGTTTGCCAAACCACCTCAAATATATAATTATATTTTTGGACTTCCATCTAACACATCTGTAGTCATGGTTACATCCTAATACAGCTGTATCTTGGCGTCCCTGGAGAAAAAACAAGTTGCCCCTCACAGACATAATCCATTCCAATATCCCTCTCAAAGACTGCAAACTCAAAATTTGGTCCTATCATCGCACAACTTATCTCAGTCTGGCGCCTGGCTGGTAAACATACAAAACCAATCTCAAATACCATCCTCACCTTCCCTTATTTCACAACCGCACTCTCCACCTAGGTAGACTACTATTCATAAGTGGTCTAAAAGAGGGATTCTCTATCCCTGATATTACTGAAGGCTACTATCTCTGTGCATTCCAAGATCTCCAGAAGCAATGCAACTTAACAGGCACTTTCTTTTACTTACAGTTCTGCTTTGTGTGCATATGGATTCCCTTGGGCCTATCCAATCCTATCCACAAATGATTTATTCATAGTCGTACACGAGGTTTATTAATTACATTCTCTGCTGCTTCAAATGCCTCAGAAACCAATCCCTTCCCATGCCTCATGGAAGAAAGATCTGGTGTGTAGTACTGTGACCAATTGGACCAGAGTTTGGTCCAACATACAGTACCAGTCAACAGTTTGGACACACCTACTCATTCCAGGGTTTTATTTTATCATTACTATTTTACACTGTAGAATAATAGTGAAGACATTACAATTATGAAATAACACATAAGGAAACTAGTAGTAACTAAAAACAAATCAAAATATATTTTATCTTTAAGATTCTTCAAAGTAGCCACCCTTTGCCTTGATGACAGCTTTGGAACCTTGTGCCATTCTCTCAACCTGTTTCATGAGGTAGTCACTGGGAATGCATTTCAATTAACAGGTGTGCCATGTACATTTTTTCCATCTTAATGCTTTTGAGCCAATCAGTTGTGTTGTGACAAGGTAGGGGTGGTATACAGAAGATAGTCCTATTTGGTAAAATACCAAGTCCATATTATGGCAAGAACAGCTCAAATAAGCAAAGAGAAATGACAGTCCATCATTATTTTAAGACATGAAGGTTCGTTAATCCGGAAAATGTCAAGAACTTTGGAACTTTGCAGTCTCAAAAACCATCAAGCTCTATGATGAAACTGGTTCTCATGAGAACCGCCACAGGAAAGGAAGACCCAGAGTTACCTCTGCTGCAGAGGATACGTTCATTAGAGTTACCAGCCTCAGAAAATGCAGCCCAAATAAATGCTTTACAGAGTTCATGTAACAGACACATCTCAACATCAACTGTTCAGAGGAGACCGCGTGAATCAGGGTATCATGGTCGAATTGCTGCAAATAAACCAATACTGAAGGACACTAATAAGAAGAAGTGACTTTCTTGGCCCAATAAACATGAGCAATGGACGTGAAAATCATTCCTTTGGTCTGATGAGTCCAAAGTCGAGATTTTTGGTTCCAAACGCTGTGTCTTTGTGAGACACAGAGTAGGTGAACAGATGATCTCCACATGTGTGGTTCCCACCGTGAAGCATGGAGGAGAAGGTGTGATGGTGTGGGGGTGCCTTGCTGGTGACTTTGTCAGTTATTCATTTAAAATTCAAGGCACACTTAACCAGCATGGCAACCACAGCATTCTGCAGTGATACGCCATGCCATCCATCTGGTTGCGCTTGGTGGGACAAATTTTTTTTTCCAACAGGACAATGACCCAAACACACCTCCAGGCTGTGTAAGGGCTATTTGACCAATAAGGAGAGTGATGGAGTGCTGCTTGAGATTAACAGGCCTCCACAATCACCCGACTTCAACCCAATTGAAATGGTTTGCTATGAGTTGGACCGCAGAGTGAAGGAAAAGCAGCCAACAAGTGCTCAGCATATGTGGGAACTCCTTCAAGACGGTTGGAAAAGCATTCCCAGTGAAGTTTGATGAGAGAATGTCAAGAGTGTGCAAAGCAGTCATCAATGCAAAGGGTGGCTACTGGGAAGAATCTGAAATATAAAATATATTTTGATTTGTTGAACACTTTTTTTGTTACTACATGATTCCATGGTGTTATTCCATAGTATTTATGTCTTCACTATTATTCTACAATCTAGAATATAGTAAAACAATAAAGAAATCCCTTGAATGAGTGGGTGTGTCCAAACTTTTGACTGGTACTGTATACATTTCATCAAGAAATCCCAAACACCATATGCCCATAGAACTTACTGCACATCACACAAACTACTGACCATGATATTAAACAATCCTCAAACTATTGACATGAAATGAGACAATCCCCAAACTATTGACCAGGAAATTAGACAATCCCCAAACTATTGACCATGAAATTAGACAATCCCCAAACTATTGACCATGAAATTAGACAATCCCCAAACTATTGACCATGAAATTAGACAATCCCCAAACTATTGACCATGAAATTAGACAATCCCCAAACTATTGACCATGAAATTAGACAATCCTCAAACTATTGACCATGAAATTAGACAATCCTCAAACTATTGACCATGAAATTAGACAATCCTCAAACTATTGACCACAATCCTCAAACTATTGACCATGAAATTAGACAATCCCCAAACTATTGACCATGAAATTAGACAATCCCCAAACTATTGACCATGAAATTAGACAATCCCCAAACTATTGACCATGAAATTAGACAATCCCCAAACTATTGACCATGAAACAATAAACTATTGACAAAATTAGACCCCAAACTATTGACCATGAAATTAGACAATCCCCAAACTATTGACCATGAAATTAGACAATCCCCAAACTATTGACCATGAAATTAGACAATCCCCAAACTATTGACCATGAAATTAGACAATCCCCAAACTATTGACCATGAAATTAGACAATCCCCAAACTATTGACCATGAAATTAGACCAAAATTAGACAATCCCAAACTATTGACCATGAAATTAGACAATCCCCAAACTATTGACCATGAAATTAGACAATCCCCAAACTATTGACCATGAAATTAGACAATCCCCAAACTATTGACCATGAAATTAGACAATCCCCAAACTATTGACCATGAAATTAGACAATCCTCAAACTATTGACCATGAAATTAGACAATCCTCAAACTATTGACCATGAAATTAGACAATCCCCAAACTATTGACCATGAAATTAGACAATCCCCTAAACTAAACTATTGACCATGAAATTAGACAATCCCCAAACTATTGACCATGAAATTAGACAATCCTCAAACTATTGACCATGAAATTAGACAATCCTCAAACTATTGACCATGAAATTAGACAATCCCAAACTATTGACCATGAAATTAGACAATCCTCAAACTATTGACCATGAAATTAGACAATCCCAAACTATTGACCATGAAATTAGACAATCCCCAAACTATTGACCATGAAATTAGACAATCCCCAAACTATTGACCATGAAATTAGACAATCCCCAAACTATTGACCATGAAATTAGACAATCCCCAAACTATTGACCATGAAATTAGACAATCCCCAAACTATTGACCATGAAATTAGACAATCCTCAAACTATTGACCATGAAATTAGACAATCCTCAAACTATTGACCATGAAATTAGACAATCCCCAAACTATTGACCATGAAATTAGACAATCCCAAACTATTGACCATGAAATTAGACAATCCTCAAACTATTGACCATTTAGACAATCCCCAAACTATTGACCATGAAATTAGACAATCCCCAAACTATTGACCATGAAATTAGACAATCCCAAACTATTGACCATGAAATTAGACAATCCTCAAACTATTGACCAAACTATTGACCATGAAATTAGACAATCCTCAAACTATTGACCAAACAATATTGACCATGAAATTAGACAATCCTCAAACTATTGACCATGAAATTAGACAATCCTCAAACTATTGACCATGAAATTAGACAATCCTCAAACTATTGACCATGAAATTAGACAATCCTCAAACTATTGACCATGAAATTAGACAATCCCCAAACTATTGACCATGAAATTAGACAATCCCAAACTATTGACCATGAAATTAGACAATCAAACTATTGACCAAAATTAGACAATCCCAAACTATTGACCATGAAATTAGACAATCCTCAAACTATTGACCATGAAATTAGACAATCCCAAACTATTGACCATGAAATTAGACAATCCTCAAACTATTGACCATGAAATTAGACAATCCTCAAACTATTGACCATGAAATTAGACAATCCTCAAACTATTGACCATGAAATTAGACAATCCTCAAACTATTGACCATGAAATTAGACAATCCCCAAACTATTGACCATGAAATTAGACAATCCCCAAACTATTGACCATGAAATTAGACAATCCTCAAACTATTGACCATGAAATTAGACAATCCTCAAACTATTGACCATGAAATTAGACAATCCTCAAACTATTGACCATGAAATTAGACAATCCTCAAACTATTGACCATGAAATTAGACAATCCTCAAACTATTGACCATGAAATTAGACAATCCTCAAACTATTGACCATGAAATTAGACAATCCCAAACTATTGACCATGAAATTAGACAATCCCCAAACTATTGACCATGAAATTAGACAATCCTCAAACTATTGACCATGAAATTAGACAATCCCTATTGACAAACTATTGACCATGAAATTAGACAATCCTCAAACTATTGACCATGAAATTAGACAATCCTCAAACTATTGACCATGAAATTAGACAATCCCCAAACTATTGACCATGAAATTAGACAATCCTCAAACTATTGACCATGAAATTAGACAATCCTCAAACTATTGACCATGAAATGAGACAATCCTCAAACTATTGACCATGAAATGAGACAATCCCCAAACTGCTCACTCCGTCCTCAGGGGGCTTCTGACACATTGTTTCATGTGGTTTGGGTATTTCCAGAGGTCGTTTCTGGATTTTCATCCCGTCTCTCTGACATAATGGGTTGAAATATACCATATTCACAATTCATTTTATGGTTAAATGATGACACTACTTTAGACCTATCCATCAAACAGCGACGCATGTGTCTGGCTGGATTAACAGCAGCCTAAAAGATGACGTTGGCAGCCTCCTCAGTCTTTAAGCAGACTGCAGTGGCTGCCATCATGCCTGAACATAAGACACAGAAATATCTGTGGCACGTATGCATGAGGAGAGTGAAAAAACAACATATTTGCACTTTCGTCAGCGTATGATATGACTATATCTGTAGCACGTATGCATGAGGAGAGTGAAAAAACAACATATTTGCACTTTCTCTAATCAGGGGAAAGGATCAGCGTATGATATGACTACTATTTTCAACCACTAATCTAACTTTGGGTTGGGGAAGTCCTGTGGGAGTTGGGTGGCTAGACCAGCAGAAATGTTTGTCATGTTGGGATAATAAATGACAAAACATGACACTTGTTTCTCTGTCTATGTGTGCCTGTTTTGTGTACCTTACCAAAAACAAGACCTTTCATCACAAAAAGGAAGTAGAGGATAATGATGGATTTGATGAAGTTGGAAACCACCTTTCATGTTTTATTGCAGTTTATTTGTATAGGTACAGATACTGTAGAAGTCAATTGACACATTGAATGAACAGCTGCTGCTAGAACGAATGCTATGGTTGTAATCATCTTTAGTTCCAGCAATACAGTAGATGAAGGGGCCGTGTCAGCAATAGTGGTAGTGCTGGTAGAAGCCGATGAAGTCATAATGGGAGTCCCAAATGTTACCCTATTCACATTAGAGTGCACTACTTTGGACCAAGTTTCATGGGGCTCTGGTTAAAATTTGTGCACTATATGGGTAATAAGGTGCCATTTGGGATGCAGTCATAGTGTTTACATCTTTGTGTTGTGATATTTCACCACACAGCACACTGTACGGTATGTAACCAAAGGTGATGCTCCCACACTGTACTGTATGTAACCTAAGGTGATGCTCCCACACTGTACTGTATGTAACCTAAGGTGATGCTTCCACACTGTACGGTATGTAACCTAAGGTGATGCTCCCACACTGTACTGTATGCAACCTAAGGTGATGCTCCCACACTGTACTGTATGCAACCTAAGGTGATGCTCCCACACTGTACTGTATGCAACCTAAGGTGATGCTCCCACACTGTACTGTATGCAACCTAAGGTGATGCTCCCACACTGTACTGTATGTAACCAAAGGTGATGTTCCCACACTGTACTGTATGTAACCAAAGGTGATGCTCCCACACTGTACGGTATGCAACCAAAGGTGATGCTCCCATACTATATGTAACCTAAGGTGATTCTCCCACACTGTACTGTATGTAACCAAAGGTGATGCTCCCACACTGTACGGTATGCAACCAAAGGTGATGCTCCCATACTATATGTAACCAAAGGTGATGCTCCCACACTGTACGGTATGCAACCAAAGGTGATGCTCCCATACTATATGTAACCAAAGGTGATGCTCCCACACTGTACGGTATGCAACCAAAGGTGATGCTCCCATACTGTATGTAACCTAAGGTGATGCTCCCACACTGTACGGTATGCAACCAAAGGTGATGCTCCCATACTATATGTAACCAAAGGTGATGCTCCCACACTGTACGGTATGCAACCAAAGGTGATGCTCCCATACTATATGTAACCTAAGGTGATTCTCCCACACTGTACTGTATGTAACCAAAGGTGATGCTCCCACACTGTACGTTATGCAACCAAAGGTGATTGTCCCACACTGTACTGTATGTAACCAAAGGTGATGCTCCCACACTGTACTGTATGTAACCTAAGGTGATGCTCCCACACTGTACTGTATGTAACCAAAGGTGATGCTCCCACACTGTACGGTATGCAACCAAAGGTGATGCTCCCATACTATATGTAACCTAAGGTGATTCTCCCACACTGTACTGTATGTAACCAAAGGTGATGCTCCCACACTGTACGGTATGCAACCAAAGGTGATTCTCCCTCACTGTACTGTATGCAACCTAAGGTGATGCTCCCACACTGTACTGTATGTAACCTAAGGTGATGCTCCCACACTGTACTGTATGTAACCTACAGTGTTGCTCCCACACTGTACTCTATGTAACCTAAGGTGATGCTCCCACACTGTACTGTATGAAACCTAAGGTGATGCTCCCACACTGTACTCTATGTAACCTAAGGTGATGCTCCCACACTGTACTCTATGTAACCTAAGGTGATGCTCCCACACTGTACTGTATGCAACCTAAGGTGATGCTCCCACACTGTACTGTACTGTATGTACTGTATGTAACCTAAGGTGATGCTCCCACACTGTACTCTATGTAACCTAAGGTGATGCTCCCACACTGTACTGTATGCAACCTAAGGTGATGCTCCCACACTGTACTCTATGTAACCTAAGGTGATGCTCCCACACTGTACTCTATGTAACCTAAGGTGATGCTCCCACACTGTACTGTATGCAACCTAAGGTGATGCTCCCACACTGTACTCTATGTAACCTAAGGTGATGCTCCTGTATTTCATTTTCTTCAACAGATTACACATAAACACATTCCCCCGCCAACTTCCTTGATATTATCAGTTCACCGGAGCGTATGACTTGAGCCAGACGGTGAGAATGTGGGAATCTTTCACTCAGGTCTTACAGGTACGGACATGAACATAGGCCTGTTTGTGCAGGCACAGGAACGCATAATCATCACCAAAAACACATGAAACAAAACATGGCTTCATCATCCAGACAAGACGTGGCATATCGTATCCCTCAATCAACGGCATAAAGACCCACCTGACAGTTACATACCTGTCTTCTAGACACTGAGCTGAGATGACCTAGGTTTAAAGACTAACACACTCAGAGGCCCAGATTGAATCAGAACCAGCGTTAACCGGCGATGGCCGACACCCGCAGTGCTGGTGTTTTATCAGTGTCGGAGGTGGAACTGCATTAAGAGCTGTCAAATTGCTGAGCAGCTGCTCCTGTGGTTGTCACGAAGCCAAGTTCAGAAGGAGAAAGTGTAGGCTGTATAGCCTCACGCAATAACGACACTCAAATTGAAACTCACTAAACAAAATAATAAGGATTTATATCAACCTAATGGAGGATTAGAGCCTGTGGGGGGGTTATTATAATGTGACTCGCTGCATCCAATGGCCGTGTCCATAACAGCCTACAACACAGGGCTGCATGTGGATATCACAGCTCAGTCATCACTATGCAGATGTCCATAACAGCCTACAACACAGGGCTGCATGTGGATTTCACAGCTCAGTCATCACTATGCAGATGTCCATAACAGCCTACAACACAGGGCTGCATGTGGATTTCACAGCTCAGTCATCACTATGCAGATGTCCAGCCTATGCATGTGGATTTCCATAACAGCCTACAGATGTCCATAACAGCCTACACACAGGGCTGCATGTGGATTTCACAGCTCAGTCATCACTATGCAGATGTCCATAACAGCCTACCACACAGGGCTGCATGTGGATTTCACAGCTCAGTCATCACTATGCAGATGTCCATAACAGCCTACCACACAGGGCTGCATGTGGATTTCACAGCTCAGTCATCACTATGCAGATGTCCATAACAGCCTACCACACAGGGCTGCATGTGGATTTCACAGCTCAGTCATCACTATGCAGATGTCCATAACAGCCTACAATGTGGATTTCAGGTCATCACTATGCAGATGTCCATAACAGCCTATGCATGGATTTCACAGCTCAGTCATCACTATGCAGATGTCCATAACAGCCTACAACACAGGGCTGCATGTGGATTTCACAGCTCAGTCATCACTATGCAGATGTCCATAACAGCCTACCACACAGGGCTGCATGTGGATTTCACAGCTCAGTCATCACTATGCAGATGTCCATAACAGCCTACAACACAGGGCTGCATGTGGATCAGCTCAGTCATCACTATGCAGATGTCCATAACAGCCTACCACACAGGGCTGCATGTGGATTTCACAGCTCAGTCATCACTATGCAGATGTCCATAACAGCCTACAACACAGGGCTGCATGTGGATTTCACAGCTCAGTCATCACTATGCAGATGTCCATAACAGCCTACCACACAGGGCTGCATGTGGATTTCACAGCTCAGTCATCACTATGCAGATGTCCATAACAGCCTGAACAGGGCTGCATGTGGATTTCACAGCTCAGTGATCATATGCAGATGTCAGCCTACCACACAGGGCTGCATGTGGATTTCACAGCTCAGTCATCACTATGCAGATGTCCATAACAGCCTACCACACAGGGCTGCATGTGGATTTCACAGCTCAGTCATCACTATGCAGATGTCCATAACAGCCTAACACAGGGCTGCATTGAAGATAGAGCACAGTCATCACTGCAGATGTCCAAACTGTTATAATGCATGTGGATTAGCTGTGATCACTTCTTTCAAACAGCCTACTTACACAGGGTTTGACTGAGCATCACCAGATGTAGCAGATAAACAGGGTTTTTCATTGATCATGGCTGGATGTGACAGATAAACAGGGTTTTATTGAGCATGGCTGGAAGATGACAGATAAACTGAGGGTTTTGGTATTGAGCATGGCTGGCCAGTGACAGATAAACAGGGTTTTATTGAGCATGGCTGGAGTGACAGATAAACAGGGTTTTATTGAGTATGGCTGGAGTGACAGATAAACAGGGTTTTATTGAGTATGGCTGGAGTGGCAGATAAACAGGGTTTTATTGAGCATGGCTGGAGTGACAGATAAACAGGGTTTTATTGAGCATGGCTGGAGTGACAGATAAACAGGGTTTTATTGAGTATGGCTGGAGTGACAGATAAACAGGGTTTTATTGAGCATGGCTGGAGTGACAGATAAACAGGGTTTTATTGAGCATGGCTGGAGTGACAGATAAACAGGGTTTTATTGAGCATGGCTGGAGTGACAGATAAACAGGGTTTTATTGAGCATGGCTGGAGTGACAGATAAACAGGGTTTTATTGAGCATGGCTGGAGTGCCAGATTTGTCTGTACTTTCGGGACTATTCCATCGCTTCCAGTGCTATTTTTATTTTATGAAATAAAGTATCTTGTAAGATCATATCTGTGTGCTGTCTTTCGTGTTTTTGCTATAAGTACTTTTGGTTTTTAAAACACCTTTCATGTTGTAACAGGATCCAGTACATATAGAATATGATACCACACACATGCCTCAAATGCTCATCTATTTGAATGGAACAGATATGGGCCCAGAATATTTGAAGCAGACTATGGCCCCTGGCCCAAGCCATGGATGCTGTCTGTCTAGTGTCTGGAGGACAACTTCCAGCCAAACAGGTCTACGTGTTTCCAAAGCCTGTAGCGTTGAACAGACTTCCTTTAGGTATCAAGTCTAAAGCCAGAATCAAAGGTCAGGGTTTAGATTTGGGATACAATAAGAAAGAATACATTAGCCAGGACTTGGGAACAAATGTTTGAAAACAAATGTACAATTAACAACCTGGTTGTAATGGGTGCATGTTGGTGGCAGGGGAGTCAGGCGCAGGAGAACAAACTTGTTAAAAACAGAGTTGTTTAATAAATGCTGATCAAACTCCAAAAACCAAAATGTACAAAATAACGAAAGTGGGTACAAAACCCGTCGCACACCAACATAATACATGTACATCACATACAATCAAACAATCTCCGACAAGGACATGAGGGGAAACAGAGGGTTAAATACACAACATGTAATTGATGGGATTGGAACCAGGTGTGAAGGAAGACAAGACAAAACCAATGGAAAATGAAAAATGGATCAGCGATGGCTAGAAGGTCGGTGACGTCGACCGCCGAACACCGCCTGAACAAGGAGAGGGACCGACTTCAGCTGAAGTCATAACACTGGTTGTGATACGTGAACGAGCTTGATAAGCCCACAAGACAGATGGACATGTTTGACATCAGTTTACAAACCAACAGCCGTAGGATTATACAGATGGACAGTGTTTACAGGTCAGCAGGGACCTGCAGGTCAGTTCAACCTCTAGGTAGAGACAGAATGTCCCAGTCCTAGTACAAAGAGGTCTGCCAGCCCATGGAGAAAATGCCAAGTCAAACTCAGGATGGGGTCTGGGGCCAGTTGGAATGAAAATGATCTCAGCGATGGGAAGAGCTCCTACTGTGGAGTAGGATCTAACAGTCTGACGGGAGGTCTGCCATAATCCTATCCTATACACTGACCTTCTGACAGGGAGAGGGAGGGATGATGAAGAATCAAATATTATATACGTCACAAGACCGTGTTAGTCTGCTGAGCTAAAGCTTAGGTATTGGCTCGGAGAGCGAAAACAAATCCTCAGAACTAAAGCAAGGTTAATCACAACATGACTGTGGTTCACTGAATCACCTACGTATTGATGAGTAAATTGATGAGCTAAAGTCTTGCGTTAGCTCCCCGTGCCAACGCCTTGGCTGTAGCTCAGAGGGCTAACAATATCTTGTGGCGTGCAGGACACCTGAAGTTGAACCCAGTTGGTTCAACGAGGTGGGAGTTAAAGACAACGTATTTGTTGTCTGGCCGGACCAGTTGGAGAAAGAATGAGTGAAATGTTGATGTCAGTTGATTGTCATTGTTTATCCATGTGTCACATGTATCTCATGTAAACCACTTGATTAGTTTTCATTAATACATGAAAATATCTCAAAACAAATCAAGACACATTTGTGTTTGTAGGAAGAGCCACGCAACTGTTGGAATCATTCCCCCACTGAACTTTTCAACAACTAAATGGTTTGTCTATGTTGTATGTACAGGATGCAATGGCATATTATGACAGACCATCTAGATATGATGTATCTATTATAATATGACAGACCAGCTAGATCGACTGTCTCTATAATAATATGACAGACCAGCTAGATATGCTGTCTCTATTATATTATGACAGGCCAGCTAGATCTACTGTCTCTATTATAATATGACAGACCAGCTAGATCTACTGTCTGCTATTATATTATGACAGACCAGCTAGATCTACTGTCTCTATTATAATATGACAGACCAGCTAGATCTACTGTCTCTATTATAATATGACAGACCAGCTAGATCTACTGTCTCTATTATAATATGACAGACCAGCTAGATCTACTGTCTCTATTATATTATGACAGACCAGCTAGATATACTGTCTCTATTATAATATGACAGACCAGCTAGATCTACTGTCTCTATTATAATATGACAGACCAGCTAGATCTACTGTCTCTATTATAATATGACAGACCAGCTAGATCTACTGTCTCTATTATAATATGACAGGCCATCTAGATATACTGTATCTATTATAATATGACAGACCAGCTAGATCTACTGTCTCTATTATTATTTGACAGACCAGCTAGATCTACTGTCTCTATTGTATTATGACAGACCAGCTAGATCTACTGTCTCTATAATAATATGACAGACCAGCTAGATATGCTGTCTCTATTATATTATGACAGGCCAGCTAGATCTACTGTCTCTATTATAATATGACTGACCAGCTAGATCTACTGTCTGTATTGTATTATGACAGACCAGCTAGATCTACTGTCTCTATTATAATATGACTGACCAGCTAGATCTACTGTCTCTATTATATTATGACAGACCAGCTAGATCTACTGTCTCTATTATAATATGACAGACCAGCTAGATCGACTGTCCCTATAATAATATGACATACCAGCTAGATATGCTGTCTCTATTATATTATGACAGGCCAGCTAGATCTACTGTCTCTGTTATAATATGACAGACCAGCTAGATCTACTGTCTCTATTATATTATGACAGACCAGCTAGATCTACTGTCTCTATTATAATATGACAGACCAGCTAGATCTACTGTCTCTATTATAATATGACAGACCAGCTAGATCTACTGTCTCTATTATATTATGACAGACCAGCTAGATCTACTGTCTCTATTATATTATGACAGACCAGCTAGATTTACTGTATCTATTATAATATGACAGACCAGCTAGATCTACTGTCTCTATTATAATATGACAGACCAGCTAGATCTACTGTCTCTATTATATTATGACAGACCATCTAGATATGCTGTATCTATTATAATATGACAGACCAGCTAGATCGACTGTCTCTATTATAATATGACAGACCAGCTAGATATGCTGTCTCTATTATATTATGACAGACCAGCTAGATCTACTGTCTCTGTTATAATATGACAGACCAGCTAGATCTACTGTCGCTATTATAATATGACAGACCAGCTAGATCTACTGTCGCTATTATATTATGACAGACCAGCTAGATCTACTGTCTCTATTATAATGTGACCGACCAGCTAGATCTACTGTCTCTATTATAATATGACAGACCAGCTAGATCTACTGTCTCTATTGTATTATGACAGACCAGCTAGATCTACTGTCTCTATTATATTACGACAGACCAGCTAGATTTACTGTATCTATTATAATATGACAGACCAGCTAGATCTACTGTCTCTATTATAATATGACAGACCAGCTAGATCTACTGTCTCTATTATATTATGACAGACCATCTAGATATGATGTATCTATTATAATATGACAGACCAGCTAGATCGACTGTCTCTATTATAATATGACAGACCAGCTAGATATGCTGTCTCTATTATATTATGACAGGCCAGCTAGATCTACTGTCTCTATTATAATATGACAGACCAGCTAGATCTACTGTCGCTATTATATTATGACAGACCAGCTAGATCTACTGTCTCTATTATAATGTTACCGTCCAGCTAGATCTACTGTCTCTATTATAATATGACAGACCAGCTAGATCTACTGTCTCTATTATAATATGACAGGCCATCTAGATATACTGTCTCTATTATATTATGACAGACCAGCTAGATCTACTGTCTCTATTATATTATGACAGACCAGCTAGATCTACTGTCTCTATTATAATATGACAGACCAGCTAGATCTACTGTCTCTATTATAATATGACAGACCAGCTAGATCTACTGTCTCTATTATATTATGACAGACCAGCTAGATCTACTGTCTCTATTATATTATGACAGACCAGCTAGATCTACTGTCTCTATTATATTATGACAGACCAGCTAGATCTACTGTCTCTATTATATTATGACAGACCAGCTAGATCTACTGTCTCTATTATAATATGACAGACCAGCTAGATATGCTGTCTCTATTATATTATGACAGGCCAGCTAGATCTACTGTCTCTATTATAATATGACAGACCAGCTAGATCTACTGTCTCTATTATATTATGACAGACCAGCTAGATCTACTGTCTCTATTATAATATGACAGACCAGCTAGATCTACTGTCTCTATTATAATATGACAGACCAGCTAGATCTACTGTCTCTATTATAATATGACAGACCAGCTAGATCTACTGTCTCTATTATATTATGACAGACCAGCTAGATCTACTGTCTCTATTATAATATGACCAGCTAGATCTACTGTCTCTATTATAATATGACAGACCAGCTAGATCTACTGTCTCTATTATATTATGACAGACCAGCTAGATATACTGTCTCTATTATAATATGACAGACCAGCTAGATCTACTGTCTCTATTATAATATGACAGACCAGCTAGATATGCTGTCTCTATTATATTATGACAGGCCAGCTAGATCTACTGTCTCTGTTATAATATGACAGACCAGCTAGATCTACTGTCGCTATTATAATATGACAGACCAGCTAGATCTACTGTCGCTATTATATTATGACAGACCAGCTAGATCTACTGTCTCTATTATAATATGACAGACCAGCTAGATCTACTGTCTCTATTATAATATGACAGACCAGCTAGATCTACTGTCTCTATTATATTATGACAGACCAGCTAGATCTACTGTCTCTATTATATTATGACAGACCAGCTAGATTTACTGTATCTATTATAATATGACAGACCAGCTAGATCTACTGTCTCTATTATAATATGACAGACCAGCTAGATCTACTGTCTCTATTATATTATGACAGACCATCTAGATATGATGTATCTATTATAATATGACAGACCAGCTAGATCTACTGTCTCTATTATAATATGACAGACCAGCTAGATATGCTGTCTCTATTATATTATGACAGACCAGCTAGATCTACTGTCTCTATTATAATATGACAGACCAGCTAGATCTACTGTCGCTATTATATTATGACAGACCAGCTAGATCTACTGTCTCTATTATAATGTGACAGACCAGCTAGATCTACTGTCTCTATTATAATATGACAGACCAGCTAGATCTACTGTCTCTATTATAATATGACAGACCAGCTAGATCTACTGTCTCTATTATATTATGACAGACCAGCTAGATCTACTGTCTCTATTATAATATGACAGACCAGCTAGATTTACTGTATCTATTATAATATGACAGACCAGCTAGATCTACTGTCTCTATTATAATATGACAGACCAGCTAGATCTACTGTCTCTATTATATTATGACAGACCAGCTAGATCTACTGTCTCTATTATATTATGACAGACCAGCTAGATCTACTGTCTCTATTATAATATGACAGACCAGCTAGATACTGTCTCTATTATAATATGACAGACCAGCTAGATCCTGTCTCTATTATAATATGACAGACCAGCTAGATATGCTGTCTCTATTATATTATGACAGACCAGCTAGATCTACTGTCTCTATTATAATATGACAGACCAGCTAGATCTACTGTCGCTATTATATTATGACAGACCAGCTAGATCTACTGTCTCTATTATAATATGACAGACCAGCTAGATCTACTGTCTCTATTATAATATGACAGACCAGCTAGATCTACTGTCTCTATTATAATATGACAGACCAGCTAGATCTACTGTCTCTATTATAATATGACAGACCAGCTAGATATACTGTCTCTATTATAATATGACAGACCAGCTAGATCTACTGTCTCTATTATATTATGACAGACCAGCTAGATCTACTGTCTCTATTATATTATGACAGACCAGCTAGATCTACTGTCTCTATTATAATTATGACAGACCAGCTAGATATACTGTATCTATTATAATATGACAGACCAGCTAGATCTACTGTCTCTATTATAATATGACAGACCAGCTAGATATGCTGTCTCTATTATATTATGACAGGCCAGCTAGATCTACTGTCTCTATTATAATATGACAGACCAGCTAGATCTACTGTCTCTATTATATTATGACAGACCAGCTAGATCTACTGTCTCTATTATATTATGACAGACCAGCTAGATCTACTGTCTCTATTATAATATGACAGACCAGCTAGATCTACTGTCTCTATTATAATATGACAGACCAGCTAGATCTACTGTCTCTATTATATTATGACAGACCATATGACAGACCCAGCTAGATCTACTGTCTCTATTATATTATGACAGACCAGCTAGATCTACTGTCTCTATTATATTATGACAGACCAGCTAGATCTACTGTCTCTATTATATTATGACAGACCAGCTAGATATACTGTCTCTATTATAATATGACAGACCAGCTAGATCTACTGTCTCTATTATAATATGACAGACCAGCTAGATATACTGTCTCTATTATATTATGACAGGCCAGCTAGATCTACTGTCTCTATTATAATATGACAGACCAGCTAGATCTACTGTCTCTATTATATTATGACAGACCAGCTAGATCTACTGTCTCTATTATAATATGACAGACCAGCTAGATCTACTGTCTCTATTATAATATGACAGACCAGCTAGATCTACTGTCTCTATTATATTATGACAGACCAGCTAGATCTACTGTCTCTATTATAATATGACAGACCAGCTAGATCTACTGTCTCTATTATAATATGACAGACCAGCTAGATTTACTGTCTCTATTATAATATGACAGACCAGCTAGATCGACTGTCTCTATAATAATATGACAGACCAGCTAGATATGCTGTCTCTATTATATTATGACAGGCCAGCTAGATCTACTGTCTCTATTATAATATGACAGACCAGCTAGATCTACTGTCTCTATTATATTATGACAGACCAGCTAGATCTACTGTCTCTATTATAATGTGACAGACCAGCTAGATCTACTGTCTCTATTATAATATGACAGACCAGCTAGATCTACTGTCTCTATTATATTATGACAGACCAGCTAGATCTACTGTCTCTATTATATTATGACAGACCAGCTAGATCTACTGTCTCTATAATAATATGACAGACCAGCTAGATTTACTGTCTCTATTATAATATGACAGACCAGCTAGATCTACTGTCTCTATTATAATATGACAGACCAGCTAGATATGCTGTCTCTATTATATTATGACAGACCAGCTAGATCTACTGTCTCTATTATAATATGACAGACCAGCTAGATCTACTGTCTCTATTATATTATGACAGACCAGCTAGATCTACTGTCTCTATTATAATATGACAGACCAGCTAGATCTACTGTCTCTATTATATTATGACAGACCAGCTAGATCTACTGTCTCTATTATATATGACAGACCAGCTAGATATGCTGTCTCTATTATATTATGACAGACCAGCTAGATCTACTGTCTCTATTATAATATGACAGACCAGCTAGATCTACTGTCTCTATTGTATTATGACAGACCAGCTAGATCTACTGTCTCTATTATAATATGACAGACCAGCTAGATCTACTGTCTCTATTATATTATGACAGACCATCTAGATATACTGTCGCTATTATAATATGACAGACCAGCTAGATCTACTGTCTCTATTATATTATGACAGACCAGCTAGATCTACTGTCTCTATTATAATATGACAGACCAGCTAGATCTACTGTCTCTATTATAATATGACAGACCAGCTAGATCTACTGTCTCTATTATATTATGACAGACCAGCTAGATCTACTGTCTCTATTATAATATGACAGACCAGCTAGATCTACTGTCTCTATTATATTATGACAGACCAGCTAGATCTACTGTCTCTATTATAATATGACAGACCAGCTAGATCTACTGGTCTAGTTATATACTTTTTCATTATATTTCATTATATCACAACGACAGATTTGTCTTATCTTAGCAATTTCTTCTCAGCTAGCTATAGCCGTCTTTGTATCAAAGATAATTGCTATCGTATAATATGACAGACCAGCTAGATCCACTGATTAGCTGCACTGGAGAAACTGTCACTCTACTGAATTGATCATATGACAGCTAGCTACCAGCTAGATCATCGTACATTATAATATGACAGACCAAGATAATTGTGTTGTTTAGGTTTAGAGTGTGTAGTCTTAGAGTGATTATTTAATTTACAGACCAGCTAGATCTACTGTCTCTATTATAATATGACAGACCAGCTAGTCTTCTGTATAGAACTCTACTTGTCACATTTTCACTTCATTTATTATGACAGACCAGCTAGATTTGTATTGATTATAGCTATGTAGATCTATTATAATAATTGTGACAGACCAGGTTCGCTAGATCTATTGTCTCTATTATAACGACAGACTGTCTCTATAGCCTAGTCTCTATTATAATATGACATTACACTCAACGACCAGCTAGATTAGTGTAGACCTACTTCAGCAGTACTGTATCATTTTAATCAGACCAGCTAAGATTCTTGCTACGTAGCTTAACTTTCTGAACATTCGAGACGTGTAGTCCATTGTCATTCCAGATCTCCTTTGCTAGATCTCTTCTGTACTGTCAACTATTGTCGGTATTGTTCTCTCCTCTCTGACAGACCATACAAACGCTCTCACCGCGTGGCCAGCTAGATCTACTGTCTCTGGTGGTCCCAGCCAGCACGATCCACTGTCTCTAGTTCCAGGTATGACAGACCAGCTGGAACTGCTAATCTGCTCAACAAGGCAGAGTTCATCTAATAGCCCATGCCTCCCTCCAGTCCCTCGACTTCTTGGCCCTGACGGAAACATGGATCACCACAGACCAGCTAGATCTACTGTCTCTATTGGTATTATGACATCTCTCCAGCTGGATTCTACTGTCTATCTATTATAATATGACAGTTACTAGCCCTTTCAAGCTAACATCCTTATTATATTATGACCCTCGGAGAGCTTGATGCCTTGATAAGCTCCTTTCCTGAGACCAGCTCACCTCTCACTGTCTCTATTAACCTCCCCACGTACCTGACAGACCCTTCTAGATCACCCTCTCACCTGTCTCTATTATATTATGACAGGCCAGGCAGATCTACCTCATCTTTACTAGATGCTGTTCTTCCACTAACCTCATTGCAACTCCCCTATAAGTCTACCACTGCCTGACAGACTCATCAACACCTAGATCACTGTCTCTATGGTATCGCGCCGTCCCAACCTTCGCTCTCTCTGACAGACCAGCTATCCTATCATCTCTTCCCTCCGCTAAACCTTCTGTCTCTATTATATTATGACAGACCAACCCTCCTCTCCTCCCTCTCTGCATCCCTGACTCTCTATGTAGGCCGGCTCGGTCCTCCCTCCCCGCTCCGTGGCTCGACTCATTGCGAGCTACTAGAACAGGGCTGTCTCTATTATAATGGAGGAAAACTGTCCCCTATGACAGACAGATCCTTTCACTCCCTCCTCTCTACATTTTCCTCCTCTGTCTCTGCTGCTAAAGCCACTTTCTATAAAATATGACAAGCTTCTGCCTCCAACCCTAGGAAGCTCTTTGCCACCTTCTCCTCCCTCCTGAATCCTGTCCCCCCTCTATTCTGCAGATGACTTAACCATTTTGAAAAGAAGGTCAGACCCGATCCTCGTTTGCTAGATGGTTCTGCTCACTGCCCTACTCTGTGCTCTGACCTCTTTCTCCCCTCTCTCTCCAGATGAAATCTCGCGTCTTGTGATGGCCGACCGCCCAACAACCTGCCCTATTTGACCCTATCCCCTCCTCTCTTCTCCAGACCATTTCCGGAGATTCTACTGTCTCAACTCATCCCTGACCGTATTTCCGTCTTCAAGAGAGCGAGAGTTGCACCCCTTCTGAAAAAACAGACCCTCCGATGTCATAAATTACAGACCAGTATCCCTTCTTTCTTTTCTCTCAAAACTCTTGAACGTGCCGTCCTTGGCCAGCTCTCCCGCTATCTCTCTCTGAATGACCTTCTTGATCCAAATCAGTCAGGTTTCAAGACTAGTCATTCAACTGAGACTGCTCTCCTCTGTATCACGGAGGCGCTCCGCACTGCTAGATCTAACTGTCTCTCCTCTAATCTCATCCTTCTAGATCTATCGGCTGCCTTCGATATGTGAACCATCAGATCCTCCTCTCCACCCTCTCCGAGTTGGGCATCTAGATCGCGGCCCACGCTATAATTGCGTCCTACCTGACAGGTCGCTCCTATGGCGTGGCTAGAATCTGTCTCCTCACCACGCGCTCTCACCACTATAATATGACCCCAGGGCTCTGTTCTTGGCCCTCTCCTATTCTCGCATACACCTAGTCACGTGGCTCTGTCATAACCTCACATGGTCTCTCTTATCATTGCTATGCAGACGACACACAATTAATCTTCTCTTTCCCCCTTCTGATGACCAGGTGGCGACTATGCATGTCTGGCAGACATATCAGTGTGGATGACGGATCACCACCTCAAGCTGAACCTCGGCAAGACGGAGCTGCTCTTCCTCCCGGGGAGGACTGCCCGTTCCAGATCTCGCCATCACGGTGTCCTCTAGAGCGCCAAGAACCTTGGCGTGATCCTGGATAACACCCTGACAGACCAGCTAACATCTACTGTCTTCCTGTAGGTTCATGCTCTACATCCGCAGAGTATGCCTCATGACAGACCAGGCACTTGTCATCTCCCGTCTGATTACTGCAACTCGCTGTTGGCTGGGCTCCTGCCTGTGCCATTAAACCCCTTCAACTCATCCAGAACGCCGCAGCCCGTATGGTGTTCAACCTTCCCAAGTTCTCTCACGCCAGCTAGATCCTCCTTCTCTCCACTGGCTTCCATTGAAGCCGCATCCGCTACAAGACCATGGTGCTTGCCTCTATACTGAGGGGAATGGCACCTCAGTACCTCCAGGCTCTGATCAGGCCCTACACCCAAACAAGGGCACTGCGTTCATCCACCTCTGGCCTGCTCGATCTACCACTGAGGAAGTACAGCTCCCGCTCAGCCCAGTCAAAACTGTTTGCTGCCCTGGCCAGACCAATGGTGGATCAAACTCCCTCACGACGCCAGGACAGCGGAGTCAATCACCACCTTCCGGATACACCTGAAACCCCAGACTTTAAGGAATACCTAGGATAGGTTAAGTAATCCCTCTACTGTCTAAGTTTTAGATGCACTATTGTTATACTGTCCCACTGGATGTCATAAGGTGACAGCACCAATTTGTAGATAAGACTGTAAATGACTGTAAATGTATAATATGACAGACCAGCTAGATCTACTGTCTCTATTATAATATGACAGACCAGCTAGATCTACTGTCTCTATTATAATATGACAGACCAGCTAGATCTTACTGTCTCTATTATATTATGACAGACCATCTAGATATACTGTATCTATAATAATATGACAGACCAGCTAGATATGCTGTCTCTATTATATTATGACAGGCCAGCTAGATCTACTGTCTCTATTATAATATGACAGACCAGCTAGATCTACTGTCTCTATTATATTATGACAGACCAGCTAGATCTACTGTCTCTATTATAATATGACAGACCAGCTAGATCTACTGTCTCTATTATATTATGACAGGCCATCTAGATATACTGTATCTATTATAATATGACAGACCAGCTAGATCTACTGTCTCTATTATTATTTGACAGACCAGCTAGATCTACTGTCTCTATTGTATTATGACAGACCAGCTAGATCTACTGTCTCTATTATAATATGACAGACCAGCTAGATCTACTGTCTCTATTATTATTTGACAGACCAGCTAGATCTACTGTCTCTATTATATTATGACAGACCAGCTAGATCTACTGTCTCTATAATAATATGACAGACCAGCTAGATATGCTGTCTCTATTATATTATGACAGGCCAGCTAGATCTACTGTCTCTATTATAATATGACTGACCAGCTAGATCTACTGTCTGTATTGTATTATGACAGACCAGCTAGATCTACTGTCTCTATTATAATATGACTGACCAGCTAGATCTACTGTCTGTATTGTATTATGACAGACCAGCTAGATCTACTGTCTCTATTATAATATGACAGACCAGCTAGATCTACTGTCTCTATTATATTATGACAGACCATCTAGATATACTGTATCTATTATAATATGACAGACCAGCTAGATCGACTGTCCCTATAATAATATGACAGACCAGCTAGATATGCTGTCTCTATTATATTATGACAGGCCAGCTAGATCTACTGTCTCTATTATAATATGACAGACCAGCTAGATCTACTGTCGCTATTATATTATGACAGACCAGCTAGATCTACTGTCTCTATTATAATGTGACCGACCAGCTAGATCTACTGTCTCTATTATAATATGACAGACCAGCTAGATCTACTGTCTCTATTATATTATGACAGACCAGCTAGATCTACTGTCTCTATTATATTATGACAGACCAGCTAGATCTACTGTCTCTATTATAATATGACAGACCAGCTAGATCTACTGTCTCTATTATAATATGACAGACCAGCTAGATCTACTGTCTCTATTATATTATGACAGACCAGCTAGATATACTGTCTCTATTATAATATGACAGACCAGCTAGATCTACTGTCTCTATTATAATATGACAGACCAGCTAGATATGCTGTCTCTATTATATTATGACAGGCCAGCTAGATCTACTGTCTCTATTATAATATGACAGACCAGCTAGATCTACTGTCTCTATTATAATATGACAGACCAGCTAGATCTACTGTCTCTATTATAATATGACAGATTAGCTAGATTTACTGTCTCTATTATATTATGACAGACCATCTAGATATACTGTATCTATAATAATATGACAGACCAGCTAGATATGCTGTCTCTATTATATTATGACAGGCCAGCTAGATCTACTGTCTCTATTATAATATGACAGACCAGCTAGATCTACTGTCGCTATTATATTATGACAGACCAGCTAGATCTACTGTCTCTATTATAATGTGACCGACCAGCTAGATCTATTGTCTCTATTATATTATGACAGGCCATCTAGATATACTGTATCTATTATAATATGACAGACCAGCTAGATCTACTGTCTCTATTATTATTTGACAGACCAGCTAGATCTACTGTCTCTATTGTATTATGACAGACCAGCTAGATCTACTGGCTCTATAATAATATGACAGACCAGCTAGATATGCTGTCTCTATTATATTATGACAGGCCAGCTAGATCTACTGTCTCTATTATAATATGACTGACCAGCTAGATCTACTGTCTGTATTGTATTATGACAGACCAGCTAGATCTACTGTCTCTATTATAATATGACTGACCAGCTAGATCTACTGTCTGTATTGTATTATGACAGACCAGCTAGATCTACTGTCTCTATTATAATATGACAGACCAGCTAGATCTACTGTCTCTATTATATTATGACAGACCATCTAGATATACTGTATCTATTATAATATGACAGACCAGCTAGATCGACTGTCCCTATAATAATATGACATACCAGCTAGATATGCTGTCTCTATTATATTATGACAGGCCAGCTAGATCTACTGTCTCTGTTATAATATGACAGACCAGCTAGATCTACTGTCGCTATTATATTATGACAGACCAGCTAGATCTACTGTCTCTATTATAATGTGACCGACCAGCTAGATCTACTGTCTCTATTATAATATGACAGACCAGCTAGATCTACTGTCTCTATTGTATTATGACAGACCAGCTAGATCTACTGTCTCTATTATATTACGACAGACCAGCTAGATTTACTGTATCTATTATAATATGACAGACCAGCTAGATCTACTGTCTCTATTATAATATGACAGACCAGCTAGATCTACTGTCTCTATTATATTATGACAGACCATCTAGATATGCTGTATCTATTATAATATGACAGACCAGCTAGATCTACTGTCTCTATTATAATATGACAGACCAGCTAGATCTACTGTCTCTATTATAATATGACAGACCAGCTAGATCTACTGTCTCTATTATAATATGACAGACCAGCTAGATCTACTGTCTCTATTATAATATGACAGACCAGCTAGATCTACTGTCTCTATTATAATATGACAGACCAGCTAGATCTACTGTCTCTATTATAATATGACAGACCAGCTAGATCTACTGTCTCTATTATATTATGACAGATAGATCTACTGTCTCTATTATAATATGACAGACCAGCTAGATCTACTGTCTCTATTATAATATGACAGACCAGCTAGATCTACTGTCTCTATTATAATATGACAGACCAGCTAGATCTACTGTCTCTATTATAATATGACAGACCAGCTAGATCTACTGTCTCTATTATATTATGACAGACCAGCTAGATCTACTGTCTCTATTATAATATGACAGACCAGCTAGATCTACTGTCTCTATTATAATATGACAGACCAGCTAGATCTACTGTCTCTATTATAATATGACAGACCAGCTAGATCTACTGTCTCTATTATAATATGACAGACCAGCTAGATCTACTGTCTCTATTATATTATGACAGACCAGCTAGATCTACCTTCTCTATTACATTATGACAGACCAGCTAGATCTACTGTCTCTATTATTATATGACAGACCAGCTAGATCTACTGTCTCTATTATATTATGACAGACAATCTAGATATACTGTATCTATTATAATATGACAGACCAGCTAGATATACTGTCTCTATTATATTATGACAGGCCAGCTAGATATGCTGTCTCTATTATATTATGACAGGCCAGCTAGATATGCTGTCTCTATTATATTATGACAGACCAGCTAGATATGCTGTCTCTATTATATTATGACAGGCCAGCTAGATCTTCTGTCTCTATTATACTATGACAGACCAGCTAGTTCTACTGTCTCTATTATAATATGACAGACCAGCTAGATCTACTGTCTCTATTATAATATGACAGACCAGCTAGAGCTACTGTCTCTATTATATTATGACAGACCATCTAGATATACTGTATCTATTATAATATGACAGACCAGCTAGATCGACTGTCTCTATAATAATATGACAGACCAGCTAGATATGCTGTCTCTATTATATTATGACAGGCCAGCTAGATCTACTGTCTCTATTATAATATGACAGACCAGCTAGATCTACTGTCGCTATTATATTATGACAGACCAGCTAGATCTACTGTCTCTATTATAATGTGACCGACCAGCTAGATCTACTGTCTCTATTATAATATGACAGACCAGCTAGATCTACTGTCTCTATTGTATTATGACAGACCAGCTAGATCTACTGTCTCTATTATATTATGACAGACCAGGTAGATCTACCGTCTCTATAATAATATGACAGACCAGCTAGATTTACTGTATCTATTATAATATGACAGACCAGCTAGATCGACTGTCTCTATAATAATATGACAGGCCAGCTAGATATGCTGTCTCTATTATATTATGACAGGCCAGCTAGATCTACTGTCTCTATTATAATATGACAGACCAGCTAGATCTACTGTCGCTATTATATTATGACAGACCAGCTAGATCTACTGTCTCTATTATAATGTGACCGACCAGCTAGATCTACTGTCTCTATTATAATATGACAGACCAGCTAGATCTACTGTCTCTATTATAATATGACAGATTAGCTAGATTTACTGTCTCTATTATATCATGACAGACCATCTAGATATACTGTATCTATAATAATATGACAGACCAGCTAGATATGCTGTCTCTATTATATTATGACAGGCCAGCTAGATCTACTGTCTCTATTATAATATGACAGACCAGCTAGATCTACTGTCGCTATTATATTATGACAGACCAGCTAGATCTACTGTCTCTATTATAATGTGACCGACCAGCTAGATCTATTGTCTCTATTATATTATGACAGGCCATCTAGATATACTGTATCTATTATAATATGACAGACCAGCTAGATCTACTGTCTCTATTATATTTGACAGACCAGCTAGATCTACTGTCTCTATTATATTATGACAGACCAGCTAGATCTACTGTCTCTATAATAATATGACAGACCAGCTAGATATGCTGTCTCTATTATATTATGACAGGCCAGCTAGATCTACTGTCTCTATTATAATATGACAGACCAGCTAGATCTACTGTCTCTATTATATTATGACAGACCAGCTAGATCTACTGTCTCTATTATAATATGACAGACCAGCTAGATCTACTGTCTCTATTATATTATGACAGACCAGCTAGATCTACTGTCTCTATTATAATATGACAGACCAGCTAGATCTACTGTCTCTATTATAATATGACAGACCAGCTAGATATACTGTCTCTATTATATTATGACAGACCAGCTAGATCTACTGTCTCTATTATAATATGACAGACCAGCTAGATCTACTGTCTCTATTATATTATGACAGACCAGCTAGATCTACTGTCTCTATTATAATATGACAGACCAGCTAGATCTACTGTCTCTATTATATTATGACAGACCAGCTAGATCTACTGTCTCTATTATATTATGACAGACCAGCTAGATCTACTGTCTCTATTATAATATGACAGACCAGCTAGATCTACTGTCTCTATTATAATATGACAGACCAGCTAGATCTACTGTCTCTATTATATTATGACAGACCAGCTAGATCTACTGTCTCTATTATATTATGACAGACCAGCTAGATCTACTGTCTCTATTATATTATGACAGACCAGCTAGATCTACTGTCTCTATTATAATATGACAGACCAGCTAGATCTACTGTCTCTATTATAATATGACAGACCAGCTAGATGACAGACCAGCTAGATCTACTGTCTCTATTATATTATGACAGGCCAGCTAGATATGCTGTCTCTATTATAATATGACAGACCAGCTAGATCTACTGTCTCTATTATAATATGACAGACCAGCTAGATCTACTGTCTCTATTATATTATGACAGACCAGCTAGATCTACTGTCTCTATTATAATATGACAGACCAGCTAGATCTACTGTCTCTATTATAATATGACAGACCAGCTAGATCTACTGTCTCTATTATAATATGACAGACCAGCTAGATCTACTGTCTCTATTATATTATGACAGACCATCTAGATATACTGTATCTATTATAATATGACAGACCAGCTAGATCTACTGTCTCTATAATAATATGACAGACCAGCTAGATATGCTGTCTCTATTATATTATGACAGGCCAGCTAGATCTACTGTCTCTATTATAATATGACAGACCAGCTAGATCTACTGTCTCTATTATATTATGACAGACCAGCTAGATCTACTGTCTCTATTATAATATGACAGACCAGCTAGATCTACTGTCTCTATTATAATATGACAGACCAGCTAGATCTACTGTCTCTATTATATTATGACAGACCAGCTAGATCTACTGTCTCTATTATATTATGACAGACCAGCTAGATCTACTGTCTCTATTATAATATGACAGACCAGCTAGATCTACTGTCTCTATTATAATATGACAGACCAGCTAGATCTACTGTCTCTATTATAATATGACAGACCAGCTAGATCTACTGTCTCTATAATAATATGACAGACCAGCTAGATATGCTGTCTCTATTATATTATGACAGGCCAGCTAGATCTACTGTCTCTATTATAATATGACAGACCAGCTAGATCTACTGTCGCTATTATATTATGACAGACCAGCTAGATCTACTGTCTCTATTATAATGTGACCGACCAGCTAGATCTACTGTCTCTATTATAATATGACAGACCAGCTAGATCTACTGTCTCTATTGTATTATGACAGACCAGCTAGATCTACTGTCTCTATTATATTATGACAGACCAGCTAGATCTACTGTCTCTATTATATTACGACAGACCAGCTAGATTTACTGTATCTATTATAATATGACAGACCAGCTAGATCTACTGTCTCTATTATAATATGACAGACCAGCTAGATCTACTGTCTCTATTATATTATGACAGGCCAGCTAAATCTACTGTCTCTATTATAATATGACAGACAAACTAGATCTACTGTCTATTATATTATGACAGACCAGCTAGATCTACTGTCTCTATTATAATATGACAGACCAGCTAGATCTACTGTCTCTATTATATTATGACAGACCAGCTAGATATACTGTCTCTATTATAATATGACAGACCAGCTAGATATGCTGTCTCTATTATATTATGACAGACCAGCTAGATCTACTGTCTCTATTATAATATGACAGACCAGCTAGATCTACTGTCTCTATTATATTATGACAGACCAGCTAGATCTACTGTCTCTATTATAATGTGACCGACCAGCTAGATCTATTGTCTCTATTATATTATGACAGGCCATCTAGATATACTGTATCTATTATAATATGACAGACCAGCTAGATCTACTGTCTCTATTATTATTTGACAGACCAGCTAGATCTACTGTCTCTATTGTATTATGACAGACCAGCTAGATCTACTGTCTCTATAATAATATGACAGACCAGCTAGATATGCTGTCTCTATTATATTATGACAGGCCAGCTAGATCTACTGTCTCTATTATAATATGACAGACCAGCTAGATCTACTGTCTGTATTATATTATGACAGACCAGCTAGATCTACTGTCTCTATTATAATATGACTGACCAGCTAGATCTACTGTCTGTATTGTATTATGACAGACCAGCTAGATCTACTGTCTCTATTATAATATGACAGACCAGCTAGATCTACTGTCTCTATTATATTATGACAGACCATCTAGATATACTGTATCTATTATAATATGACAGACCAGCTAGATCGAGTCTCTGTCCCTATAATAATATGACAGACCAGCTAGATATGCTGTCTCTATTATATTATGACAGGCCAGCTAGATCTACTGTCTCTATTATAATATGACAGACCAGCTAGATCTACTGTCTCTATTATATTATGACAGACCAGCTAGATCTACTGTCTCTATTATAATATGACAGACCAGCTAGATCTACTGTCTCTATTATATGACAGACCAGCTAGATCAACTGTCTCTATATTATGACAGACCAGCTAGATCTACTGTCTCTATTATAATATGACAGACCAGCTAGATCTACTGTCTCTATTATAATATGACAGACCAGCTAGATCTACTGTCTCTATTATAATATGACAGACCAGCTAGATCTACTGTCTCTATTATAATATGACAGACCAGCTAGATCTACTGTCTCTATTATATTATGACAGACCAGCTAGATCTACTGTCTCTATTATATTATGACAGACCAGCTAGATTTACTGTATCTATTATAATATGACAGACCAGCTAGATCTACTGTCTCTATTATAATATGACAGACCAGCTAGATCTACTGTCTCTATTATATTATGACAGACCATCTAGATATGATGTATCTATTATAATATGACAGACCAGCTAGATCGACTGTCTCTATTATAATATGACAGACCAGCTAGATATGCTGTCTCTATTATATTATGACAGGCCAGCTAGATCTACTGTCTCTATTATAATATGACAGACCAGCTAGATCTACTGTCGCTATTATATTATGACAGACCAGCTAGATCTACTGTCTCTATTATAATGTGACCGACCAGCTAGATCTACTGTCTCTATTATAATATGACAGACCAGCTAGATCTACTGTCTCTATTGTATTATGACAGACCAGCTAGATCTACTGTCTCTATTATATTATGACAGACCAGGTAGATCTACCGTCTCTATAATAATATGACAGACCAGCTAGATTTACTGTATCTATTATAATATGACAGACCAGCTAGATCTACTGTCTCTATTATAATATGACAGACCAGCTAGATCTACTGTCTCTATTATATTATGACAGACCAGCTAGATCTACCTTCTCTATTACATTATGACAGACCAGCTAGATCTACTGTCTCTATTATTATTTGACAGACCAGCTAGATCTACTGTCTCTATTATATTATGACAGACAATCTAGATATACTGTCTCTATTATAATATGACAGACCAGCTAGATATACTGTCTCTATTATATTATGACAGACCAGCTAGATATGCTGTCTCTATTATATTATGACAGGCCAGCTAGATATGCTGTCTCTATTATATTATGACAGACCAGCTAGATCTACTGTCTCTATTATATTATGACAGACCAGCTAGATCTACTGTCTCTATTATATTATGACAGACCAGCTAGATCTACTGTCTCTATTATAATATGACAGACCAGCTAGATCTACTGTCTCTATTATAATATGACAGACCAGCTAGATCTACTGTCTCTATTATATTATGACAGACCATCTAGATATACTGTATCTATTATAATATGACAGACCAGCTAGATCGACTGTCTCTATAATAATATGACAGACCAGCTAGATATGCTGTCTCTATTATATTATGACAGGCCAGCTAGATCTACTGTCTCTATTATAATATGACAGACCAGCTAGATCTACTGTCTCTATTATATTATGACAGACCAGCTAGATCTACTGTCTCTATTATAATATGACAGACCAGCTAGATCTACTGTCTCTATTATAATATGACAGACCAGCTAGATCTACTGTCTCTATTATATTATGACAGACCAGCTAGATCTACTGTCTCTATTATATTATGACAGACCAGGTAGATCTACTGTCTCTATTATAATATGACAGACCAGCTAGATTTACTGTATCTATTATAATATGACAGACCAGCTAGATCGACTGTCTCTATAATAATATGACAGGCCAGCTAGATATGCTGTCTCTATTATATTATGACAGGCCAGCTAGATCTACTGTCTCTATTATAATATGACAGACCAGCTAGATCTACTGTCGCTATTATATTATGACAGACCAGCTAGATCTACTGTCTCTATTATAATATGACAGACCAGCTAGATCTACTGTCTCTATTATAATATGACAGACCAGCTAGATCTACTGTCTCTATTATAATATGACAGATTAGCTAGATTTACTGTCTCTATTATATCATGACAGACCATCTAGATATACTGTATCTATAATAATATGACAGACCAGCTAGATATGCTGTCTCTATTATATTATGACAGACCAGCTAGATCTACTGTCTCTATTATAATATGACAGACCAGCTAGATCTACTGTCTCTATTATATTATGACAGACCAGCTAGATCTACTGTCTCTATTATAATGTGACCGACCAGCTAGATCTATTGTCTCTATTATATTATGACAGGCCATCTAGATATACTGTATCTATTATAATATGACAGACCAGCTAGATCTACTGTCTCTATTATTATTTGACAGACCAGCTAGATCTACTGTCTCTATTATATTATGACAGACCAGCTAGATCTACTGTCTCTATAATAATATGACAGACCAGCTAGATATGCTGTCTCTATTATATTATGACAGGCCAGCTAGATCTACTGTCTCTATTATAATATGACTGACCAGCTAGATCTACTGTCTCTATTATATTATGACAGACCAGCTAGATCTACTGTCTCTATTATAATATGACAGACCAGCTAGATCTACTGTCTCTATTATATTATGACAGACCATCTAGATATACTGTCTCTATTATAATATGACAGACCAGCTAGATCTACTGTCTCTATTATAATATGACAGACCAGCTAGATATGCTGTCTCTATTATATTATGACAGACCAGCTAGATCTACTGTCTCTATTATAATATGACAGACCAGCTAGATCTACTGTCTCTATTATATTATGACAGACCAGCTAGATCTACTGTCTCTATTATAATGTGACAGACCAGCTAGATCTACTGTCTCTATTATAATATGACAGACCAGCTAGATCTACTGTCTCTATTATAATATGACAGACCAGCTAGATCTACTGTCTCTATTATATTATGACAGACCAGCTAGATCTACTGTCTCTATTATAATATGACAGACCAGCTAGATCTACTGTCTCTATTATAATATGACAGACCAGCTAGATCTACTGTCTCTATTATAATATGACAGACCAGCTAGATCTACTGTCTCTATTATATTATGACAGACCAGCTAGATCTACTGTCTCTATTATAATATGACAGACCAGCTAGATCTACTGTCTCTATTATAATATGACAGACCAGCTAGATCTACTGTCTCTATTATATTATGACAGACCAGCTAGATCTACTGTCTCTATTATAATATGACAGACCAGCTAGATCTACTGTCTCTATTATATTATGACAGACCAGCTAGATCTACTGTCTCTATTATAATATGACAGACCAGCTAGATATACTGTCTCTATTATAATATGACAGACCAGCTAGATCTACTGTCTCTATTATATTATGACAGACCAGCTAGATCTACTGTCTCTATTATAATATGACAGACCAGCTAGATCTACTGTCTCTATTATATTATGACAGACCAGCTAGATCTACTGTCTCTATTATAATATGACAGACCAGCTAGATCTACTGTCTCTATTATAATATGACAGACCAGCTAGATCTACTGTCTCTATTATATTATGACAGACCAGCTAGATCTACTGTCTCTATTATAATATGACAGACCAGCTAGATCTACTGTCTCTATTATATTATGACAGACCAGCTAGATCTACTGTCTCTATTATAATATGACAGACCAGCTAGATCTACTGTCTCTATTATAATATGACAGACCAGCTAGATCTACTGTCTCTATTATAATATGACAGACCAGCTAGATCTACTGTCTCTATTATATTATGACAGACCAGCTAGATCTACTGTCTCTATTATAATATGACAGACCAGCTAGATCTACTGTCTCTATTATATTATGACAGACCAGCTAGATCTACTGTCTCTATTATAATATGACAGACCAGCTAGATCTACTGTCTCTATTATATTATGACAGACCAGCTAGATCTACTGTCTCTATTATAATATGACAGACCAGCTAGATCTACTGTCTCTATTATATTATGACAGACCAGCTAGATATACTGTCTCTATTATAATATGACAGACCAGCTAGATCTACTGTCTCTATTATATTATGACAGACCAGCTAGATCTACTGTCTCTATTATAATATGACAGACCAGCTAGATCTACTGTCTCTATTATAATATGACAGACCAGCTAGATCTACTGTCTCTATTATATTATGACAGACCAGCTAGATCTACTGTCTCTATTATAATATGACAGACCAGCTAGATCTACTGTCTCTATTATATTATGACAGACCAGCTAGATCTACTGTCTCTATTATAATATGACAGACCAGCTAGATCTACTGTCTCTATTATATTATGACAGACCAGCTAGATCTACTGTCTCTATTATAATATGACAGACCAGCTAGATCTACTGTCTCTATTATAATATGACAGACCAGCTAGATCTACTGTCTCTATTATATTATGACAGACCAGCTAGATCTACTGTCTCTATTATATTATGACAGACCAGCTAGATCTACTGTCTCTATTATAATATGACAGACCAGCTAGATCTACTGTCTCTATTATAATATGACAGACCAGCTAGATCTACTGTCTCTATTATATTATGACAGACCAGCTAGATATACTGTCTCTATTATAATATGACAGACCAGCTAGATCTACTGTCTCTATTATAATATGACAGACCAGCTAGATCTACTGTCTCTATTATATTATGACAGACCAGCTAGATCTACTGTCTCTATTATATTATGACAGACCAGCTAGATCTACTGTCTCTATTATAATATGACAGACCAGCTAGATCTACTGTCTCTATTATAATATGACAGACCAGCTAGATCTACTGTCTCTATTATAATATGACAGACCAGCTAGATCTACTGTCTCTATTATATTATGACAGACCAGCTAGATCTACTGTCTCTATTATAATATGACAGACCAGCTAGATCTACTGTCTCTATTATATTATGACAGACCAGCTAGATCTACTGTCTCTATTATAATATGACAGACCAGCTAGATCTACTGTCTCTATTATAATATGACAGACCAGCTAGATCTACTGTCTCTATTATAATATGACAGACCAGCTAGATCTACTGTCTCTATTATATTATGACAGACCAGCTAGATCTACTGTCTCTATTATAATATGACAGACCAGCTAGATCTACTGTCTCTATTATATTATGACAGACCAGCTAGATCTACTGTCTCTATTATATTATGACAGACCAGCTAGATCTACTGTCTCTATTATAATATGACAGACCAGCTAGATCTACTGTCTCTATTATAATATGACAGACCAGCTAGATCTACTGTCTCTATTATATTATGACAGACCATCTAGATATACTGTATCTATTATAATATGACAGACCAGCTAGATCTACTGTCTCTATTATAATATGACAGACCAGCTAGATATACTGTCTCTATTATATTATGACAGACCAGCTAGATCTACTGTCTCTATTATAATATGACAGACCAGCTAGATCTACTGTCTCTATTATATTATGACAGACCAGCTAGATCTACTGTCTCTATTATAATATGACAGACCAGCTAGATCTACTGTCTCTATTATAATATGACAGACCAGCTAGATCTACTGTCTCTATTATAATATGACAGACCAGCTAGATCTACTGTCTCTATTATAATATGACAGACCAGCTAGATCTACTGTCTCTATTATAATATGACAGACCAGCTAGATATACTGTCTCTATTATATTATGACAGACCAGCTAGATCTACTGTCTCTATTATAATATGACAGACCAGCTAGATCTACTGTCTCTATTATATTATGACAGACCAGCTAGATCTACTGTCTCTATTATAATATGACAGACCAGCTAGATCTACTGTCTCTATTATATTATGACAGACCAGCTAGATCTACTGTCTCTATTATAATATGACAGACCAGCTAGATCTACTGTCTCTATTATAATATGACAGACCAGCTAGATCTACTGTCTCTATTATATTATGACAGACCAGCTAGATCTACTGTCTCTATTATAATATGACAGACCAGCTAGATCTACTGTCTCTATTATAATATGACAGACCAGCTAGATCTACTGTCTCTATTATAATATGACAGACCAGCTAGATCTACTGTCTCTATTATAATATGACAGACCAGCTAGATCTACTGTCTCTATTATAATATGACAGACCAGCTAGATCTACTGTCTCTATTATAATATGACAGACCAGCTAGATATGCTGTCTCTATTATATTATGACAGGCCAGCTAGATCTACTGTCTCTATTATAATATGACAGACCAGCTAGATCTACTGTCTCTATTATATTATGACAGACCAGCTAGATCTACTGTCTCTATTATAATATGACAGACCAGCTAGATTTACTGTCTCTATTATAATATGACAGACCAGCTAGATCTACTGTCTCTATAATAATATGACAGACCAGCTAGATATGCTGTCTCTATTATATTATGACAGACCAGCTAGATCTACTGTCTCTATTATAATATGACAGACCAGCTAGATCTACTGTCTCTATTATATTATGACAGACCAGCTAGATCTACTGTCTCTATTATAATATGACAGACCAGCTAGATCTACTGTCTCTATTATATTATGACAGACCAGCTAGATATACTGTATCTATTATAATATGACAGACCAGCTAGATCTCTATTATATTATGACAGACCAGCTAGATCTACTGTCTCTATTATATATGACAGACCAGCTAGATCTACTGTCTCTATTATATTATGACAGACCAGCTAGATCTACTGTCTCTATTATAATATGACAGACCAGCTAGATCTACTGTCTCTATTATATTATGACAGACCAGCTAGATATACTGTCTCTATTATAATATGACAGACCAGCTAGATCTACTGTCTCTATTATAATATGACAGACCAGCTAGATCTACTGTCTCTATTATATTATGACAGACCAGCTAGATCTACTGTCTCTATTATATTATGACAGACCAGCTAGATCTACTGTCTCTATTATAATATGACAGACCAGCTAGATCTACTGTCTCTATTATAATATGACAGACCAGCTAGATCTACTGTCTCTATTATATTATGACAGACCATCTAGATTATATTATAATATGACAGACCAGCTAGATCGACTGTCTCTATTATAATATGACAGACCAGCTAGATATGCTGTCTCTATTATATTATGACAGGCCAGCTAGATCTACTGTCTCTATTATAATATGACAGACCAGCTAGATCTACTGTCGCTATTATATTATGACAGACCAGCTAGATCTACTGTCTCTATTATAATGTGACCGACCAGCTAGATCTACTGTCTCTATTATAATATGACAGACCAGCTAGATCTACTGTCTCTATTGTATTATGACAGACCAGCTAGATCTACTGTCTCTATTATATTATGACAGACCAGGTAGATCTACCGTCTCTATAATAATATGACAGACCAGCTAGATTTACTGTATCTATTATAATATGACAGACCAGCTAGATCTACTGTCTCTATTATAATATGACAGACCAGCTAGATCTACTGTCTCTATTATATTATGACAGACCAGCTAGATCTACTGTCTCTATTATATTATGACAGACCAGCTAGATCTACTGTCTCTATTATAATTATGACAGACCAGCTAGATCTACTGTCTCTATTATATTATGACAGACCAGCTAGATCTACTGTCTCTATTATAATATGACAGACCAGCTAGATATACTGTCTCTATTATATTATGACAGACCAGCTAGATCTACTGTCTCTATTATATTATGACAGACCAGCTAGATCTACTGTCTCTATTATATTATGACAGACCAGCTAGATATGCTGTCTCTATTATATTATGACAGACCAGCTAGATCTACTGTCTCTATTATATATGACAGACCAGCTAGATCTACTGTCTCTATTATAATATGACAGACCAGCTAGATCTACTGTCTCTATTATAATATGACAGACCAGCTAGATCTACTGTCTCTATTATAATATGACAGACCAGCTAGATCTACTGTCTCTATTATATTATGACAGACCAGCTAGATCTACTGTCTCTATTATAATATGACAGACCAGCTAGATCTACTGTCTCTATTATAATATGACAGACCAGCTAGATCTACTGTCTCTATTATAATATGACAGACCAGCTAGATCTACTGTCTCTATTATATTATGACAGACCAGCTAGATCTACTGTCTCTATTATAATATGACAGACCAGCTAGATCTACTGTCTCTATTATAATATGACAGACCAGCTAGATCTACTGTCTCTATAATAATATGACAGACCAGCTAGATATGCTGTCTCTATTATATTATGACAGACCAGCTAGATCTACTGTCTCTATTATAATATGACAGACCAGCTAGATCTACTGTCTCTATTATATTATGACAGACCAGCTAGATCTACTGTCTCTATTATAATATGACAGACCAGCTAGATCTACTGTCTCTATTATATTATGACAGACCATCTAGATATACTGTATCTATTATAATATGACAGACCAGCTAGATCTACTGTCTCTATTATATTATGACAGACCAGCTAGATATGCTGTCTCTATTATATTATGACAGACCAGCTAGATATGCTGTCTCTATTATATTATGACAGGCCAGCTAGATATACTGTCTCTATTATATTATGACAGGCCAGCTAGATCTACTGTCTCTATTATAATATGACAGACCAGCTAGATCTACTGTCTCTATTATAATATGACAGACCAGCTAGATCTACTGTCTCTATTATAATATGACAGACCAGCTAGATCTACTGTCTCTATTATATTATGACAGACCATCTAGATATACTGTATCTATTATAATATGACAGACCAGCTAGATCTACTGTCTCTATTATATTATGACAGACCAGCTAGATCTACTGTCTCTATTATATTATGACAGACCAGCTAGATCTACTGTCTCTATTATAATATGACAGACCAGCTAGATATGCTGTCTCTATTATATTATGACAGGCCAGCTAGATCTACTGTCTCTATTATAATATGACAGACCAGCTAGATCTACTGTCTCTATTATATTATGACAGACCAGCTAGATCTACTGTCTCTATTATAATATGACAGACCAGCTAGATCTACTGTCTCTATTATATTATGACAGACCATCTAGATATACTGTATCTATTATAATATGACAGACCAGCTAGATCGACTGTCTCTATAATAATATGACAGACCAGCTAGATATGCTGTCTCTATTATATTATGACAGGCCAGCTAGATCTACTGTCTCTATTATAATATGACAGACCAGCTAGATCTACTGTCTCTATTATATTATGACAGACCAGCTAGATCTACTGTCTCTATTATAATGTGACCACCAGCTAGATCTACTGTCTCTATTATAATATGACAGACCAGCTAGATCTACTGTCTCTATTATATTATGACAGACCAGCTAGATCTACTGTCTCTATTATATTATGACAGACCAGCTAGATCTACTGTCTCTATTATAATATGACAGACCAGCTAGATCTACTGTCTCTATTATAATATGACAGACCAGCTAGATCTACTGTCTCTATTATATTATGACAGACCATCTAGATATGCTGTATCTATTATAATATGACAGACCAGCTAGATCTACTGTCTCTATTATAATATGACAGACCAGCTAGATCTACTGTCTCTATTATATTATGACAGACCAGCTAGATCTACTGTCTCTATTATAATATGACAGACCAGCTAGATCTACTGTCTCTATTATAATATGACAGACCAGCTAGATCTACTGTCTCTATTATATTATGACAGACCAGCTAGATCTACTGTCTCTATTATATTATGACAGACCAGCTAGATCTACTGTCTCTATTATAATATGACAGACCAGCTAGATCTACTGTCTCTATTATAATATGACAGACCAGCTAGATCTACTGTCTCTATTATAATATGACAGACCAGCTAGATATACTGTCTCTATTATATTATGACAGACCAGCTAGATCTACTGTCTCTATTATAATATGACAGACCAGCTAGATCTACTGTCTCTATTATAATATGACAGACCAGCTAGATCTACTGTCTCTATTATAATATGACAGACCAGCTAGATCTACTGTCTCTATTATATTATGACAGACCAGCTAGATCTACTGTCTCTATATAATATGACAGACCAGCTAGATATACTGTCTCTATTATATTATGACAGACCAGCTAGATCTACTGTCTCTATTATAATATGACAGACCAGCTAGATCTACTGTCTCTATTATATTATGACAGACCAGCTAGATCTACTGTCTCTATTATAATATGACAGACCAGCTAGATCTACTGTCTCTATTATATTATGACAGACCAGCTAGATATACTGTCTCTATTATAATATGACAGACCAGCTAGATCTACTGTCTCTATTATAATATGACAGACCAGCTAGATCTACTGTCTCTATTATATTATGACAGACCAGCTAGATCTACTGTCTCTATTATATTATGACAGACCAGCTAGATTTACTGTCTCTATTATAATATGACAGACCAGCTAGATCTACTGTCTCTATTATAATATGACAGACCAGCTAGATCTACTGTCTCTATTATATTATGACAGACCAGCTAGATATACTGTATCTATTATAATATGACAGACCAGCTAGATCTACTGTCTCTATTATAATATGACAGACCAGCTAGATCTACTGTCTCTATTATAATATGACAGACCAGCTAGATCTACTGTCTCTATTATATTATGACAGACCAGCTAGATCTACTGTCTATTATAATGTTGACAGACCAGCTAGATCTACTGTCTCTATTATAATATGACAGACCAGCTAGATCTACTGTCTCTATTGTATTATGACAGACCAGCTAGATCTACTGTCTCTATTATATTATGACAGACCAGCTAGATCTACTGTCTCTATTATAATATGACAGACCAGCTAGATTTACTGTATCTATTATAATATGACCGACCAGCTAGATCTACTGTCTCTATTATAATATGACAGACCAGCTAGATCTACTGTCTCTATTATATTATGACAGACCAGCTAGATCTACCTTCTCTATTACATTATGACAGACCAGCTAGATCTACTGTCTCTATTATTATTTGACAGACCAGCTAGATCTACTGTCTCTATTATATTATGACAGACAATCTAGATATACTGTATCTATTATAATATGACAGACCAGCTAGATATACTGTCTCTATTATATTATGACAGGCCAGCTAGATATGCTGTCTCTATTATATTATGACAGGCCAGCTAGATATGCTGTCTCTATTATATTATGACAGACCAGCTAGATATGCTGTCTCTATTATATTATGACAGACCAGCTAGATCTTCTGTCTCTATTATATTATGACAGACCAGCTAGATCTACTGTCTCTATTATAATATGACAGACCAGCTAGATCTACTGTCTCTATTATAATATGACAGACCAGCTAGATCTACTGTCTCTATTATATTATGACAGACCAGCTAGATCTACTGTCTCTATTATAATATGACAGACCAGCTAGATCTACTGTCTCTATTATATGACAGACCAGCTAGATATACTGTCTCTATTATATTATGACAGACCAGCTAGATCTACTGTCTCTATTATATTATGACAGACCATCTAGATATACTGTATCTATTATAATATGACAGACCAGCTAGATCTACTGTCTCTATAATAATATGACAGACCAGCTAGATATGCTGTCTCTATTATATTATGACAGGCCAGCTAGATCTACTGTCTCTATTATAATATGACAGACCAGCTAGATCTACTGTCTCTATTATATTATGACAGACCAGCTAGATCTACTGTCTCTATTATAATGTGACCGACCAGCTAGATCTACTGTCTCTATTATAATATGACAGACCAGCTAGATCTACTGTCTCTATTGTATTATGACAGACCAGCTAGATCTACTGTCTCTATTATATTATGACAGACCAGGTGTCTCTCTCTATTATAATATGACAGACCAGCTAGATTTACTGTATCTATTATAATATGACAGACCAGCTAGATCGACTGTCTCTATAATAATATGACAGGCCAGCTAGATATGCTGTCTCTATTATATTATGACAGGCCAGCTAGATCTACTGTCTCTATTATAATATGACAGACCAGCTAGATCTACTGTCGCTATTATATTATGACAGACCAGCTAGATCTACTGTCTCTATTATAATGTGACAGACCAGCTAGATCTACTGTCTCTATTATAATATGACAGACCAGCTAGATCTACTGTCTCTATTATATTATGACAGACCAGCTAGATCTACTGTCTCTATTATATTATGACAGACCAGCTAGATCTACTGTCTCTATTATATTATGACAGACCAGCTAGATCTACTGTCTCTATTATAATATGACAGACCAGCTAGATCTACTGTCTCTATTATAATATGACAGACCAGCTAGATCTACTGTCTCTATTATAATATGACAGACCAGCTAGATCTACTGTCTCTATTATATTATGACAGACCAGCTAGATCTACTGTCTCTATTATAATATGACAGACCAGCTAGATCTACTGTCTCTATTATAATATGACAGACCAGCTAGATCTACTGTCTCTATTATATTATGACAGACCAGCTAGATCTATGTCTCTATATATATGACAGACCAGCTAGATCTACTGTCTCTATTATATTATGACAGACCAGCTAGATCTACTGTCTCTATTATAATATGACAGACCAGCTAGATCTACTGTCTCTATTATAATATGACAGACCAGCTAGATCTACTGTCTCTATTATATTATGACAGACCAGCTAGATCTACTGTCTCTATTATAATATGACAGACCAGCTAGATCTACTGTCTCTATTATATTATGACAGACCAGCTAGATCTACTGTCTCTATTATAATATGACAGACCAGCTAGATCTACTGTCTCTATTATAATATGACAGACCAGCTAGATCTACTGTCTCTATTATATTATGACAGACCAGCTAGATCTACTGTCTCTATTATAATATGACAGACCAGCTAGATCTACTGTCTCTATTATATTATGACAGACCAGCTAGATCTACTGTCTCTATTATAATATGACAGACCAGCTAGATCTACTGTCTCTATTATAATATGACAGACCAGCTAGATCTACTGTCTCTATTATAATATGACAGACCAGCTAGATCTACTGTCTCTATTATATTATGACAGACCATCTAGATATACTGTATCTATTATAATATGACAGACCAGCTAGATCGACTGTCCCTATAATAATATGACATACCAGCTAGATATGCTGTCTCTATTATATTATGACAGGCCAGCTAGATCTACTGTCTCTGTTATAATATGACAGACCAGCTAGATCTACTGTCTCTATTATATTATGACAGACCAGCTAGATCTACTGTCTCTATTATAATATGACAGACCAGCTAGATCTACTGTCTCTATTATAATATGACAGACCAGCTAGATCTACTGTCTCTATTATAATATGACAGACCAGCTAGATCTACTGTCTCTATTATATTATGACAGACCAGCTAGATCTACTGTCTCTATTATAATATGACAGACCAGCTAGATCTACTGTCTCTATTATAATATGACAGACCAGCTAGATCTACTGTCTCTATTATATTATGACAGACCAGCTAGATCTACTGTCTCTATTATAATATGACAGACCAGCTAGATCTACTGTCTCTATTATAATATGACAGACCAGCTAGATCTACTGTCTCTATTATAATATGACAGACCAGCTAGATCTACTGTCTCTATTATATCATGACAGACCAGCTAGATCTACTGTCTCTATTATAATATGACAGACCAGCTAGATATGCTGTCTCTATTATATTATGACAGGCCAGCTAGATCTACTGTCTCTATTATAATATGACAGACCAGCTAGATCTACTGTCTATTATATTATGACAGACCAGCTAGATCTACTGTCTCTATTATAATGACAGACCAGCTAGATCTACTGTCTCTATTATATTATGACAGACCAGCTAGATATACTGTCTCTATTATAATATGACAGACCAGCTAGATCTACTGTCTCTATTATAATATGACAGACCAGCTAGATCTACTGTCTCTATTATATTATGACAGACCAGCTAGATCTACTGTCTCTATTATAATATGACAGACCAGCTAGATCTACTGTCTCTATTATATTATGACAGACCAGCTAGATCTACTGTCTCTATTATATTATGACAGACCAGCTAGATCTACTGTCTCTATTATAATATGACAGACCAGCTAGATCTACTGTCTCTATTATATTATGACAGACCAGCTAGATCTACTGTCTCTATTATAATATGACAGACCAGCTAGATCTACTGTCTCTATTATATTATGACAGACCAGCTAGATCTACTGTCTCTATTATAATATGACAGACCAGCTAGATCTACTGTCTCTATTATATTATGACAGACCAGCTAGATCTACTGTCTCTATTATAATATGACAGACCAGCTAGATCTACTGTCTCTATTATAATATGACAGACCAGCTAGATCTACTGTCTCTATTATATTATGACAGACCAGCTAGATCTACTGTCTCTATTATAATATGACAGACCAGCTAGATCTACTGTCTCTATTATAATATGACAGACCAGCTAGATCTACTGTCTCTATTATATTATGACAGACCAGCTAGATATGACTGTCTCTATTATAATATGACAGACCAGCTAGATCTACTGTCTCTATTATAATATGACAGACCAGCTAGATCTACTGTCTCTATTATAATATGACAGACCAGCTAGATCTACTGTCTCTATTATATTATGACAGACCAGCTAGATCTACTGTCTCTATTATAATATGACAGACCAGCTAGATCTACTGTCTCTATTATAATATGACAGACCAGCTAGATCTACTGTCTCTATTGTATTATGACAGACCAGCTAGATCTACTGTCTCTATTATATTATGACAGACCAGCTAGATCTACTGTCTCTATTATAATATGACAGACCAGCTAGATTTACTGTATCTATTATAATATGACAGACCAGCTAGATCTACTGTCTCTATTATAATATGACAGACCAGCTAGATCTACTGTCTCTATTATAATATGACAGACCAGCTAGATCTACTGTCTCTATTATATTATGACAGACCAGCTAGATCTACTGTCTCTATTATAATATGACAGACCAGCTAGATCTACTGTCTCTATTATATTATACAGACCAGCTAGATCTACTGTCTCTATTATAATATGACAGACCAGCTATGACAGACCAGCTAGATATACTGTCTCTATTATATTATGACAGACCAGCTAGATCTACTGTCTCTATTATAATATGACAGACCAGCTAGATCTACTGTCTCTATTATATTATGACAGACCAGCTAGATCTACTGTCTCTATTATAATATGACAGACCAGCTAGATCTACTGTCTCTATTATAATATGACAGACCAGCTAGATCTACTGTCTCTATTATATTATGACAGACCAGCTAGATCTACTGTCTCTATTATATTATGACAGACCAGCTAGATCTACTGTCTCTATTATAATATGACAGACCAGCTAGATCTACTGTCTCTATTATAATATGACAGACCAGCTAGATCTACTGTCTCTATTATAATATGACAGACCAGCTAGATCTACTGTCTCTATTATATTATGACAGACCAGCTAGATCTACTGTCTCTATTATATTATGACAGACCAGCTAGATCTACTGTCTCTATTATATTATGACAGACCAGCTAGATCTACTGTCTCTATTATATTATGACAGACCAGCTAGATATACTGTATCTATTATAATATGACAGACCAGCTAGATATACTGTCTCTATTATATTATGACAGGCCAGCTAGATATACTGTCTCTATTATATTATGACAGGCCAGCTAGATCTACTGTCTCTATTATATTATGACAGACCAGCTAGATGATTATATTATGACAGACCAGCTAGATCTACTGTCTCTATTATATTATGACAGACCAGCTAGATCTACTGTCTCTATTATAATATGACAGACCAGCTAGATCTACTGTCTCTATTATAATATGACAGACCAGCTAGATCTACTGTCTCTATTATATTATGACAGACCATCTAGATATACTGTATCTATTATAATATGACAGACCAGCTAGATCTACTGTCTCTTATATAATATGACAGACCAGCTAGATATGCTGTCTCTATTATATTATGACAGGCCAGCTAGATCTACTGTCTCTATTATAATATGACAGACCAGCTAGATCTACTGTCTCTATTATATTATGACAGACCAGCTAGATCTACTGTCTCTATTATAATATGACAGACCAGCTAGATATACTGTCTCTATTATATATGACAGACCAGCTAGATCTACTGTCTCTATTATAATATGACAGACCAGCTAGATCTACTGTCTCTATTATATTATGACAGACCAGCTAGATCTACTGTCTCTATTATAATATGACAGACCAGCTAGATCTACTGTCTCTATTATAATATGACAGACCAGCTAGATCTACTGTCTCTATTATAATGACAGACCAGCTAGATCTACTGTCTCTATTATAATATGACAGACCAGCTAGATCTACTGTCTCTATTTATATTATGACAGACCAGCTAGATCACTGATATCTCTATTATAAGGTGACAGATCTAGATCTGTCTCTATTATAATATGACATTATGACAGACCAGCTAGATCTACTGTCTCTATTATATTATGACAGACCAGCTAGATCTACTGTCTCTATTATAATATGACAGACCAGCTAGATCTACTGTCTCTATTATAATATGACAGACCAGCTAGATCTACTGTCTCTATTATAATATGACAGACCAGCTAGATCTACTGTCTCTATTATAATATGACAGACCAGCTAGATCTACTGTCTCTATTATATTATGACAGACCAGCTAGATCTACTGTCTCTATTATAATATGACAGACCAGCTAGATCTACTGTCTCTATTATATTATGACAGACCAGCTAGATATACTGTCTCTATTATAATATGACAGACCAGCTAGATCTACTGTCTCTATTATAATATGACAGACCAGCTAGATCGACTGTCTCTATTATATATGACAGACCAGCTAGATATGCTGTCTCTATTATATTATGACAGGCCAGCTAGATCTACTGTCTCTATTATAATATGACAGACCAGCTAGATCTACTGTCGCTATTATATTATGACAGACCAGCTAGATCTACTGTCTCTATTATAATATGACAGACCAGCTAGATCTACTGTCTCTATTATATTATGACAGACCAGCTAGATCTACTGTCTCTATTATAATATGACAGACCAGCTAGATCTACTGTCTCTATTATAATATGACAGACCAGCTAGATCTACTGTCTCTATTATATTATGACAGACCAGCTAGATCTACTGTCTCTATTATATTATGACAGACCAGCTAGATTTACTGTCTCTATTATAATATGACAGACCAGCTAGATCTACTGTCTCTATTATAATATGACAGACCAGCTAGATCTACTGTCTCTATTATATTATGACAGACCATCTAGATATATGTATCTATTATAATATGACAGACCAGCTAGATCGACTGTCTCTATTATAATATGACAGACCAGCTAGATATGCTGTCTCTATTATATTATGACAGGCCAGCTAGATCTACTGTCTCTATTATAATATGACAGACCAGCTAGATCTACTGTCTCTATTATATTATGACAGACCAGCTAGATCTACTGTCTCTATTATAATATGACAGACCAGCTAGATCTACTGTCTCTATTATAATATGACAGACCAGCTAGATCTACTGTCTCTATTATAATATGACAGACCAGCTAGATATACTGTCTCTATTATAATATGACAGACCAGCTAGATCTACTGTCTCTATTATATTATGACAGACCAGCTAGATCTACTGTCTCTATTATATTATGACAGACCAGCTAGATCTACTGTCTCTATTATAATATGACAGACCAGCTAGATATGCTGTCTCTATTATAATATGACAGACCAGCTAGATCTACTGTCTCTATTATAATATGACAGACCAGCTAGATCTACTGTCTCTATTATATTATGACAGACCAGCTAGATCTACTGTCTCTATTATAATATGACAGACCAGCTAGATCTACTGTCTCTATTATAATATGACAGACCAGCTAGATCTACTGTCTCTATTATAATATGACAGACCAGCTAGATCTACTGTCTCTATTATATATGACAGACCAGCTAGATCTACTGTCTCTATTATATTATGACAGACCAGCTAGATCTACTGTCTCTATTATAATATGACAGACCAGCTAGATCTATAATATGACAGACCAGCTAGATCTACTGTCTCTATTATAATATGACAGACCAGCTAGATCTACTGTCCCTATTATAATATGACAGACCAGCTAGATATGCTGTCTCTATTATATTATGACAGGCCAGCTAGATCTACTGTCTCTATTATAATATGACAGACCAGCTAGATCTACTGTCTCTATTATAATATGACAGACCAGCTAGATCTACTGTCTCTATTATAATATGACAGACCAGCTAGATCTACTGTCTCTATTATAATATGACAGACCAGCTAGATCTACTGTCTCTATTATAATATGACAGACCAGCTAGATCTACTGTCTCTATTATAATATGACAGACCAGCTAGATCTATGCTGTCTCTATTATATTATGACAGGCCAGCTAGATCTACTGTCTCTATTATAATATGACAGACCAGCTAGATCTACTGTCTCTATTATATTATGACAGACCAGCTAGATCTACTGTCTCTATTATAATATGACAGACCAGCTAGATCTACTGTCTCTATTATATTATGACAGACCAGCTAGATATACTGTCTCTATTATAATATGACAGACCAGCTAGATCTACTGTCATAATAATATGACAGACCAGCTAGATATGCTGTCTCTATTATATTATGACAGGCCAGCTAGATCTACTGTCTCTATTATAATATGACAGACCAGCTAGATCTACTGTCTCTATTATAATATGACAGACCAGCTAGATCTACTGTCTCTATTATAATATGACAGACCAGCTAGATCTACTGTCTCTATTATATTATGACAGACCAGCTAGATCTACTGTCTCTATTATAATATGACAGACCAGCTAGATCTACTGTCTCTATTATATTATGACAGACCAGCTAGATCTACTGTCTCTATTATATTATGACAGACCAGCTAGATTACTGTATCTATTATAATATGACAGACCAGCTAGATCTACTGTCTCTATTATAATATGACAGACCAGCTAGATATGCTGTCTCTATTATATTATGACAGACCAGCTAGATCTACTGTCTCTATTATAATATGACAGACCAGCTAGATCTACTGTCTCTATTATATTATGACAGACCAGCTAGATCTACTGTCTCTATTATAATATGACAGACCAGCTAGATCTACTGTCTCTATTATATTATGACAGACCAGCTAGATCTACTGTCTCTATTATAATATGACAGACCAGCTAGATCTACTGTCTCTATTATAATATGACAGACCAGCTAGATCTACTGTCTCTATTATATTATGACAGACCAGCTAGATCTACTGTCTCTATTATATTATGACAGACCAGCTAGATTTACTGTCTCTATTATAATATGACAGACCAGCTAGATCTACTGTCTCTATTATAATATGACAGACCAGCTAGATCTACTGTCTCTATTATATTATGACAGACCAGCTAGATATACTGTCTCTATTATAATATGACAGACCAGCTAGATCTACTGTCTCTATTATAATATGACAGACCAGCTAGATATACTGTCTCTATTATATTATGACAGGCCAGCTAGATCTACTGTCTCTATTATAATATGACAGACCAGCTAGATCTACTGTCTCTATTATATTATGACAGACCAGCTAGATCTACTGTCTCTATTATAATATGACAGACCAGCTAGATCTACTGTCTCTATTATAATATGACAGACCAGCTAGATCTACTGTCTCTATTATAATATGACAGACCAGCTAGATCTACTGTCTCTATTATATTATGACAGACCAGCTAGATCTACTGTCTCTATTATAATATGACAGACCAGCTAGATCTACTGTCTCTATTATAATATGACAGACCAGCTAGATCTACTGTCTCTATTATAATATGACAGACCAGCTAGATCTACTGTCTCTATTATATTATGACAGACCAGCTAGATCTACTGTCTCTATTATAATATGACAGACCAGCTAGATCTACTGTCTCTATTATAATATGACAGACCAGCTAGATATACTGTCTCTATTATAATATGACAGACCAGCTAGATCTACTGTCTCTATTATATTATGACAGACCAGCTAGATCTACTGTCTCTATTATAATATGACAGACCAGCTAGATCTACTGTCTCTATTATATATGACAGACCAGCTAGATCTACTGTCTCTATTATAATATGACAGACCAGCTAGATCTACTGTCTCTATTATATTATGACAGACCATCTAGATATACTGTATCTATTATAATATGACAGACCAGCTAGATCGACTGTCTCTATAATAATATGACAGACCAGCTAGATATGCTGTCTCTATTATATTATGACAGGCCAGCTAGATCTACTGTCTCTATTATAATATGACAGACCAGCTAGATCTACTGTCTCTATTATAATATGACAGACCAGCTAGATCTACTGTCTCTATTATAATATGACAGACCAGCTAGATATGCTGTCTCTATTATATTATGACAGACCAGCTAGATCTACTGTCTCTATTATAATATGACAGACCAGCTAGATCTACTGTCTCTATTATATTATGACAGACCAGCTAGATCTACTGTCTCTATTATAATATGACAGACCAGCTAGATCTACTGTCTCTATTATAATATGACAGACCAGCTAGATCTACTGTCTCTATTATATTATGACAGACCATCTAGATATACTGTATCTATTATAATATGACAGACCAGCTAGATCTACTGTCTCTATTATAATATGACAGACCAGCTAGATATACTGTCTCTATTATATTATGACAGACCAGCTAGATCTACTGTCTCTATTATAATATGACAGACCAGCTAGATCTACTGTCTCTATTATATATGACAGACCAGCTAGATCTACTGTCTCTATTATAATATGACAGACCAGCTAGATCTACTGTCTCTATTATAATATGACAGACCAGCTAGATCTACTGTCTCTATTATATTATGACAGACCAGCTAGATCTACTGTCTCTATTATAATATGACAGACCAGCTAGATCTACTGTCTCTATTATAATATGACAGACCAGCTAGATATACTGTCTCTATTATATTATGACAGACCAGCTAGATCTACTGTCTCTATTATAATATGACAGACCAGCTAGATCTACTGTCTCTATTATATATATGACAGACCAGCTAGATCTACTGTCTCTATTATATTATGACAGACCAGCTAGATCTACTGTCTCTATTATAATATGACAGACCAGCTAGATCTACTGTCTCTATTATAATATGACAGACCAGCTAGATCTACTGTCTCTATTATATTATGACAGACCAGCTAGATCTACTGTCTCTATTATATTATGACAGACCAGCTAGATCTACTGTCTCTATTATATTATGACAGACCAGCTAGATTACTGTCTCTATTATATTATGACAGACCAGCTAGATCTACTGTCTCTATTATAATATGACAGACCAGCTAGATCTACTGTCTCTATTATATTATGACAGACCATCTAGATATACTGTATCTATTATAATATGACAGACCAGCTAGATCGACTGTCTCTATTATAATATGACAGACCAGCTAGATATGCTGTCTCTATTATATTATGACAGGCCAGCTAGATCTACTGTCTCTATTATAATATGACAGACCAGCTAGATCTACTGTCGCTATTATATTATGACAGACCAGCTAGATCTACTGTCTCTATTATAATGTGACAGACCAGCTAGATCTACTGTCTCTATTATAATATGACAGACCAGCTAGATCTACTGTCTCTATTATATTATGACAGACCAGCTAGATCTACTGTCTCTATTATATTATGACAGACCAGGTAGATCTACCGTCTCTATAATAATATGACAGACCAGCTAGATTTACTGTATCTATTATAATATGACAGACCAGCTAGATCTACTGTCTCTATTATAATATGACAGACCAGCTAGATCTACTGTCTCTATTATATTATGACAGACCAGCTAGATCTACTGTCTCTATTATATTATGACAGACCAGCTAGATCTACTGTCTCTATTATATTATGACAGACCAGCTAGATCTACTGTCTCTATTATATTATGACAGACCATCTAGATATACTGTATCTATTATAATATGACAGACCAGCTAGATATACTGTCTCTATTATATTATGACAGACCAGCTAGATATGCTGTCTCTATTATATTATGACAGACCAGCTAGATATACTGTCTCTATTATATTATGACAGACCAGCTAGATATACTGTCTCTATTATATTATGACAGACCAGCTAGATCTACTGTCTCTATTATATATGACAGACCAGCTAGATCTACTGTCTCTATTATAATATGACAGACCAGCTAGATCTACTGTCTCTATTATAATATGACAGACCAGCTAGATCTACTGTCTCTATTATATTATGACAGACCAGCTAGATCTACTGTCTCTATTATATTATGACAGACCAGCTAGATATACTGTCTCTATTATAATATGACAGACCAGCTAGATCTACTGTCTCTATTATAATATGACAGACCAGCTAGATATGCTGTCTCTATTATATTATGACAGACCAGCTAGATCTACTGTCTCTATTATAATATGACAGACCAGCTAGATCTACTGTCTCTATTATATTATGACAGACCAGCTAGATCTACTGTCTCTATTATAATATGACAGACCAGCTAGATCTACTGTCTCTATTATATTATGACAGACCAGCTAGATCTACTGTCTCTATTATAATATGACAGACCAGCTAGATCTACTGTCTCTATTATATTATGACAGACCAGCTAGATCTACTGTCTCTATTATATTATGACAGACCAGCTAGATCTACTGTCTCTATTATAATATGACAGACCAGCTAGATCTACTGTCTCTATTATAATATGACAGACCAGCTAGATCTACTGTCTCTATTATATTATGACAGACCAGCTAGATCTACTGTCTCTATTATAATATGACAGACCAGCTAGATCTACTGTCTCTATTATAATATGACAGACCAGCTAGATCTACTGTCTCTATTATATTATGACAGACCAGCTAGATCTACTGTCTCTATTATAATATGACAGACCAGCTAGATCTACTGTCTCTATTATAATATGACAGACCAGCTAGATCTACTGTCTCTATTATATTATGACAGACCAGCTAGATCTACTGTCTCTATTATATTATGACAGACCAGCTAGATCTACTGTCTCTATTATAATATGACAGACCAGCTAGATCTACTGTCTCTATTATATTATGACAGACCAGCTAGATCTACTGTCTCTATTATAATATGACAGACCAGCTAGATCTACTGTCTCTATTATATTATGACAGACCATCTAGATATACTGTATCTATTATAATATGACAGACCAGCTAGATCGACTGTCTCTATTATAATATGACAGACCAGCTAGATATGCTGTCTCTATTATATTATGACAGGCCAGCTAGATCTACTGTCTCTATTATAATATGACAGACCAGCTAGATCTACTGTCTCTATTATATTATGACAGACCAGCTAGATCTACTGTCTCTATTATAATATGACAGACCAGCTAGATCTACTGTCTCTATTATAATATGACAGACCAGCTAGATCTACTGTCTCTATTATATTATGACAGACCAGCTAGATACTGTCTCTATTATATTATGACAGACCAGCTAGATCTACTGTCTCTATTATAATATGACAGACCAGCTAGATCTACTGTATCTATTATAATATGACAGACCAGCTAGATCTACTGTCTCTATTATAATATGACAGACCAGCTAGATCTACTGTCTCTATTATATTATGACAGACCAGCTAGATCTACTGTCTCTATTATATTATATGACAGACCAGCTAGATCTACTGTCTCTATTATATTGACAGACCAGCTAGATCTACTGTCTCTATTATATATGACAGACCAGCTAGATATACTGTATCTATTATAATATGACAGACCAGCTAGATCTACTGTCTCTATTATATTATGACAGACCAGCTAGATATACTGTCTCTATTATATTATGACAGACCAGCTAGATCTACTGTCTCTATTATATTATGACAGACCAGCTAGATCTACTGTCTCTATTATATTATGACAGACCAGCTAGATCTACTGTCTCTATTATATTTTGACGGACCAGGTAGATCTACTGTCTCTATTATAATATGACAGACCAGCTAGATCTACTGTCTCTATTATAATATGACAGACCAGCTAGATCTACTGTCTCTATTATATTATGACAGACCAGCTAGATCTACTGTCTCTATTATATTATGACAGACCAGCTAGATATACTGTATCTATTATAATATGACAGACCAGCTAGATCTACTGTCTCTATTATAATATGACAGACCAGCTAGATATACTGTCTCTATTATATTATGACAGACCAGCTAGATCTACTGTCTCTATTATAATATGACAGACCAGCTAGATCTACTGTCTCTATTATAATATGACAGACCAGCTAGATCTACTGTCTCTATTATAATATGACAGACCAGCTAGATCTACTGTCTCTATTATATTATGACAGACCAGCTAGATCTACTGTCTCTATTATAATATGACAGACCAGCTAGATCTACTGTCTCTATTATAATATGACAGACCAGCTAGATATGCTGTCTCTATTATATTATGACAGACCAGCTAGATCTACTGTCTCTATTATAATATGACAGACCAGCTAGATCTACTGTCTCTATTATAATATGACAGACCAGCTAGATCTACTGTCTCTATTATAATTATGACAGACCAGCTAGATCTACTGTCTCTATTATAATATGACAGACCAGCTAGATCTACTGTCTCTATTATATTATGACAGACCAGCTAGATCTACTGTCTCTATTATATTATGACAGACCAGCTAGATCTACTGTCTCTATTATAATATGACAGACCAGCTAGATCTACTGTCTCTATTATAATATGACAGACCAGCTAGATTTACTGTATCTATTATAATATGACAGACCAGCTAGATCGACTGTCTCTATAATAATATGACAGACCAGCTAGATATGCTGTCTCTATTATATTATGACAGGCCAGCTAGATCTACTGTCTCTATTATAATATGACAGACCAGCTAGATCTACTGTCGCTATTATATTATGACAGACCAGCTAGATCTACTGTCTCTATTATAATGTGACAGACCAGCTAGATCTACTGTCTCTATTATAATATGACAGACCAGCTAGATCTACTGTCTCTATTATATTATGACAGACCAGCTAGATCTACTGTCTCTATTATATTATGACAGACCAGCTAGATCTACTGTCTCTATTATAATATGACAGACCAGCTAGATCTACTGTATCTATTATAATATGACAGACCAGCTAGATCTACTGTCTCTATTATAATATGACAGGCCAGCTAGATATGCTGTCTCTATTATATTATGACAGGCCAGCTAGATCTACTGTCTCTATTATAATATGACAGACCAGCTAGATCTACTGTCTCTATTATATTATGACAGACCAGCTAGATCTACTGTCTCTATTATAATATGACAGACCAGCTAGATTTACTGTCTCTATTATATTATGACAGACCATCTAGATATACTGTATCTATAATAATATGACAGACCAGCTAGATATGCTGTCTCTATTATATTATGACAGGCCAGCTAGATCTACTGTCTCTATTATAATATGACAGACCAGCTAGATCTACTGTCGCTATTATATTATGACAGACCAGCTAGATCTACTGTCTCTATTATAATATGACAGACCAGCTAGATCTACTGTCTCTATTATATTATGACAGGCCATCTAGATATACTGTATCTATTATAATATGACAGACCAGCTAGATCTACTGTCTCTATTATTATTTGACAGACCAGCTAGATCTACTGTCTCTATTGTATTATGACAGACCAGCTAGATCTACTGGCTCTATAATAATATGACAGACCAGCTAGATATACTGTCTCTATTATAATATGACAGACCAGCTAGATCTACTGTCTCTATTATAATATGACAGACCAGCTAGATCTACTGTCTCTATTATATTATGACAGACCAGCTAGATCTACTGTCTCTATTATAATATGACTGACCAGCTAGATCTACTGTCTGTATTGTATTATGACAGACCAGCTAGATCTACTGTCTCTATTATAATATGACAGACCAGCTAGATCTACTGTCTCTATTATATTATGACAGACCATCTAGATATACTGTATCTATTATAATATGACAGACCAGCTAGATCGACTGTCCCTATAATAATATGACAGACCAGCTAGATATGCTGTCTCTATTATATTATGACAGGCCAGCTAGATCTACTGTCTCTATTATAATATGACAGACCAGCTAGATCTACTGTCTCTATTATATTATGACAGACCAGCTAGATCTACTGTCTCTATTATAATATGACAGACCAGCTAGATCTACTGTCTCTATTATAATATGACAGACCAGCTAGATCTACTGTCTCTATTATAATTATGACAGACCAGCTAGATCTACTGTCTCTATTATATTATGACAGACCAGCTAGATCTACTGTCTCTATTATAATATGACAGACCAGCTAGATCTACTGTCTCTATTATAATATGACAGACCAGCTAGATCTACTGTCTCTATTATAATATGACAGACCAGCTAGATCTACTGTCTCTATTATATTATGACAGACCAGCTAGATCTACTGTCTCTATTATAATATGACAGACCAGCTAGATCTACTGTCTCTATTATAATATGACAGACCAGCTAGATCTACTGTCTCTATTATAATATGACAGACCAGCTAGATCTACTGTCTCTATTATATTATGACAGACCATCTAGATATACTGTATCTATTATAATATGACAGACCAGCTAGATCGACTGTCTCTATTATAATATGACAGACCAGCTAGATATGCTGTCTCTATTATATTATGACAGGCCAGCTAGATCTACTGTCTCTATTATAATATGACAGACCAGCTAGATCTACTGTCTCTATTATATTATGACAGACCAGCTAGATCTACTGTCTCTATTATAATATGACAGACCAGCTAGATCTACTGTCTCTATTATAATATGACAGACCAGCTAGATCTACTGTCTCTATTATATTATGACAGACCAGCTAGATCTACTGTCTCTATTATATTATGACAGACCAGCTAGATCTACTGTCTCTATTATAATATGACAGACCAGCTAGATCTACTGTCTCTATTATAATATGACAGACCAGCTAGATCTACTGTCTCTATTATAATATGACAGACCAGCTAGATCTACTGTCTCTATTATATTATGACAGACCAGCTAGATCTACTGTCTCTATTATATTATGACAGACCAGCTAGATCTACTGTCTCTATTATATTATGACAGACCAGCTAGATCTACTGTCTCTATTATATTATGACAGACCAGCTAGATATACTGTATCTATTATAATATGACAGACCAGCTAGATCTACTGTCTCTATTATAATATGACAGACCAGCTAGATATGCTGTCTCTATTATATTATGACAGGCCAGCTAGATCTACTGTCTCTATTATAATATGACAGACCAGCTAGATCTACTGTCTCTATTATATTATGACAGACCAGCTAGATCTACTGTCTCTATTATAATGTGACAGACCAGCTAGATCTACTGTCTCTATTATAATATGACAGACCAGCTAGATCTACTGTCTCTATTATATTATGACAGACCAGCTAGATCTACTGTCTCTATTATATTACGACAGACCAGGTAGATCTACCGTCTCTATAATAATATGACAGACCAGCTAGATTTACTGTATCTATTATAATATGACAGACCAGCTAGATCTACTGTCTCTATAATAATATGACAGACCAGCTAGATATGCTGTCTCTATTATATTATGACAGGCCAGCTAGATCTACTGTCTCTATTATAATATGACAGACCAGCTAGATCTACTGTCTCTATTATATTATGACAGACCAGCTAGATCTACTGTCTCTATTATAATATGACAGACCAGCTAGATTTACTGTCTCTATTATATTATGACAGACCATCTAGATATACTGTATCTATAATAATATGACAGACCAGCTAGATATGCTGTCTCTATTATATTATGACAGGCCAGCTAGATCTACTGTCTCTATTATAATATGACAGACCAGCTAGATCTACTGTCTCTATTATATTATGACAGACCAGCTAGATCTACTGTCTCTATTATAATGTACCGACCAGCTAGATCTATTGTCTCTATTATATTATGACAGGCCATCTAGATATACTGTATCTATTATAATATGACAGACCAGCTAGATCTACTGTCTCTATTATTATTTGACAGACCAGCTAGATCTACTGTCTCTATTGTATTATGACAGACCAGCTAGATCTACTGTCTCTATAATAATATGACAGACCAGCTAGATATGCTGTCTCTATTATATTATGACAGGCCAGCTAGATCTACTGTCTCTATTATAATATGACAGACCAGCTAGATCTACTGTCTGTATTGTATTATGACAGACCAGCTAGATCTACTGTCTCTATTATAATATGACTGACCAGCTAGATCTACTGTCTGTATTGTATTATGACAGACCAGCTAGATCTACTGTCTCTATTATAATATGACAGACCAGCTAGATCTACTGTCTCTATTATATTATGACAGACCATCTAGATATACTGTATCTATTATAATATGACAGACCAGCTAGATCGACTGTCTCTATTATAATATGACAGACCAGCTAGATATGCTGTCTCTATTATATTATGACAGGCCAGCTAGATCTACTGTCTCTATTATAATATGACAGACCAGCTAGATCTACTGTCTCTATTATATTATGACAGACCAGCTAGATCTACTGTCTCTATTATAATGTGACAGACCAGCTAGATCTACTGTCTCTATTATAATATGACAGACCAGCTAGATCTACTGTCTCTATTATATTATGACAGACCAGCTAGATCTACTGTCTCTATTATATTATGACAGACCAGCTAGATTTACTGTCTCTATTATAATATGACAGACCAGCTAGATCTACTGTCTCTATTATAATATGACAGACCAGCTAGATCTACTGTCTCTATTATAATATCAGACCAGCTAGATCTACTGTCTCTATTATATTATGACAGACCAGCTAGATCTACTGTCTCTATTATATTATGACAGACCAGCTAGATCTACTGTCTCTATTATAATATGACAGACCAGCTAGATCTACTGTCTCTATTATAATATGACAGACCAGCTAGATCTACTGTCTCTATTATATTATGACAGACCAGCTAGATATACTGTATCTATTATAATATGACAGACCAGCTAGATCTACTGTCTCTATTATAATATGACAGACCAGCTAGATATGCTGTCTCTATTATATTATGACAGGCCAGCTAGATCTACTGTCTCTATTATAATATGACAGACCAGCTAGATCTACTGTCTCTATTATATTATGACAGACCAGCTAGATCTACTGTCTCTATTATAATATGACAGACCAGCTAGATCTACTGTCTCTATTATAATATGACAGACCAGCTAGATCTACTGTCTCTATTGTATTATGACAGACCAGCTAGATCTACTGTCTCTATTATATTATGACAGACCAGGTAGATCTACCGTCTCTATAATAATATGACAGACCAGCTAGATTTACTGTATCTATTATAATATGACCGACCAGCTAGATCTACTGTCTCTATTATAATATGACAGACCAGCTAGATCTACTGTCTCTATTGTATTATGACAGACCAGCTAGATCTACTGTCTCTATTATATTATGACAGACCAGCTAGATCTACTGTCTCTATTATAATATGACAGACCAGCTAGATCTACTGTCTCTATTATATTATGACAGACCAGCTAGATCTACTGTCTCTATTATAATATGACAGACCAGCTAGATCTATCTATTATATTATGACAGACCAGCTAGATATACTGTCTCTATTATATTATGACAGACCAGCTAGATATGCTGTCTCTATTATATTATGACAGACCAGCTAGATATGCTGTCTCTATTATATTATGACAGACCAGCTAGATCTACTGTCTCTATTATAATATGACAGACCAGCTAGATCTACTGTCTCTATTATAATATGACAGACCAGCTAGATCTACTGTCTCTATTATAATATGACAGACCAGCTAGAGCTACTGTCTCTATTATATTATGACAGACCATCTAGATATACTGTATCTATTATAATATGACAGACCAGCTAGATCTACTGTCTCTATAATAATATGACAGACCAGCTAGATATGCTGTCTCTATTATATTATGACAGGCCAGCTAGATCTACTGTCTCTATTATAATATGACAGACCAGCTAGATCTACTGTCTCTATTATATTATGACAGACCAGCTAGATCTACTGTCTCTATTATAATGTGACAGACCAGCTAGATCTACTGTCTCTATTATAATATGACAGACCAGCTAGATCTACTGTCTCTATTATATTATGACAGACCAGCTAGATCTACTGTCTCTATTATATTATGACAGACCAGGTAGATCTACCGTCTCTATAATAATATGACAGACCAGCTAGATTTTGTATCTATTATAATATGACAGACCAGCTAGATCGACTGTCTCTATAATAATATGACAGGCCAGCTAGATATGCTGTCTCTATTATATTATGACAGGCCAGCTAGATCTACTGTCTCTATTATAATATGACAGACCAGCTAGATCTACTGTCGCTATTATATTATGACAGACCAGCTAGATCTACTGTCTCTATTATAATATGACAGACCAGCTAGATCTACTGTCTCTATTATATTATGACAGACCAGCTAGATATACTGTCTCTATAATAATATGACAGACCAGCTAGATATGCTGTCTCTATTATATTATGACAGGCCAGCTAGATCTACTGTCTCTATTATAATATGACAGACCAGCTAGATCTACTGTCGCTATTATATTATGACAGACCAGCTAGATCTACTGTCTCTATTATAATGTGACCGAC